>NW_024429200.1:25096305-25121305 GCF_017639785.1 Mesocricetus auratus
CTTCTTTCTGAATAGTCCTGGATACTACATATTAGATTCAAGGTCCATCTTACTAGGGAAGAGAGAGGATTACTTTTTCCTGATAGTGTCGGGAAATTCCAGGCATTGGAACTGTTCTTGTAGGACGTGAGCAAAAAACAAACAAACAAACAGAAAAACAGTCTTAAAAACCAGACAAGAGTCAGTTTTACAGTAATCATTCTAGGTGCTATTTATTCTAACATTTTCTATCCATGGGCAAAAAGCACTGAAGGTTCCCTAAAGTTCCTATTGTATCAGACCATTATCAGCTTTGTTCTCTCAGTTCTTAGTATAGATGACTCTCCAGGGATAGTTTAGAGACTATGGGAAGTGGCCATTACAAATCCATTATTGAATGCTGTGGGGTAAATCATGAAATTATATTGTAACTCCCACATTCAATGAAACTGAAGTTCCTGTGCTTAGTTTTTCATAGAACTTGTATTATACCTGAAGCATAAAACTATTGATATAAAACTTTATTGATTGTACTTTTAAATCTTCAAGTTTCTATTGATATTTGGCACAACAAAATGCAAAAAATAATCTAGTCACTGCATAATTACTGTTGACAGAAGAACTTACAATTAAGGAAAGTACAATTTACATATGTAGAATCAGCTTAATAATGCTTGAATGACAAATAAACTTATTTGACCTAAAAAAAAGTTGATTTGTAAATTGGCAATGTGTGCAATTAGGAAAATGTGCATCATTGAAAGAAAGGGAAACTCTATTTAAACATGAGTGTGCTACATGCCTGTTCCCCAAGGAGACTGCAGCCACAGAAAAATATTATGAGAATCACTTTAAAGACACATTCAACTGCTGAGATTAAGAAAATTTACTAACTGAACTGAACTCTTGTTTCATTGAACTATCAGTTGGAATAAAACAACGGGGGAACCAACTAGTTGTTATCGTACCATGCACTTGTGTCTAGAACTTTAAACATTTATTAAATCCAATGGTAATATTCCCCAAGTACTCTCAAAAATATACAAATGAAATGATCTACTTAGAATACTTTTGAAAGTTCATATTCATTTAATTACTTTTATAAAATGGCATTTTGATTTAAAAATAGCTATAAGTTGTATTTATAACTTTAGATTTTCCCAATTCAATCTAGGATTCAGAACATTTTACTAACAGCAAAACCCAAGTATTGAGGATAATTAGAATAAACTACTAATGTAAGATAATAGCTACCCTTTTCCTAATTAGGTCTGATAAATTACCAGTGTATATTCAAAACATTCAAGTTTAAATGGCTATTTCCAGATTTCTGTAACTACAATGTATAAACCAGACATCAAGTTGTATGCCTAGAATTTCAGTACTCAAGAGGCTGAGGTAGAATACTAGCAAATTTGATGTCAGCCTGTGCTACATCACAAGATTCTTGCTCAGCACACTGGAGGACATTGTCCTAAGTTCTTTTTTTTTTTTTTTTTCTTATTTGGAGTTTCTTGTACCTTAGCTGAGGACTTGACCTCTTGTGACACAGTGTCTCCTCAACAGTCTTAGAACTCTGAGGACACCCAAAAAGCCCCTCGCTGACAGCTTCCAGCTCCTCAACTTCCACCATCTGGTCTATTTTTGCTTTCTTTGGGGGCTTTTATTTAAATAAAGAACATTATGGAAAAATCCTCAAATTTCTTAATAAAGAGGAAAAACAAGGAGATTGAATTATCAAAACATGAGTGACAAATTTTGTAATAGGATAACTACAAAGGTATATTCCTGTGCATCTAAACAAAATTTGAATACGTAAGAATTTTTTTCACTGCATCATTGCCCTATACAAAATACACATCTAAATTTAGACATGGGTGTTGGCACGAAATTAAAATACAATACAGCAGTATTCCCAGAAACTTATTATCTTATATTAATTTACTTTTATGAAATACTATTTCTAAATAACAAGTTACATTCGCACTCAAATCATCTTCCTCAAAACACTTCTCTTAGTTCATTCTCCAAGCCATTGTGCTCCGGGTCACTCGGTTGCTTCACTGTCAACACAAACAGCTTGGAATTCCCTTTCATGCAGTATCTTACCTAGTAACACCATTCCCATTATTTAAGGATATATATATATATATATATATATATATATATATATATATATCTCCCTATAGACTAACTGACCCATCCAAAAGACGCTGATCATCTCCTTGAACCCTCTAAAGCATTTTTAAAATTGCTTGCCTATGATGACATTCCAAACCATAGAATCTCTGAATTATAAACTTCATCAAACTTGAGGCTATTTTATTTGAACTTTCTGTTCCTCAGGTCAAAAGACAGGGATAATCAAGCATTTGAATATAGGCAGAGTTGGACCCAACACACATGCTGCTAGCTTCTATATATTTATTAGAACTTTTCTATTTCTGCTGCTTCATACTGCTTAAACCTGACTTAGTCACTTAACTCTTCATGGTGGTAGTGGTGCCTTGTCTTGCTGACTAGATTGTGAAGCATATAGATGAGGACACGTACACATACCAATCACCCTGTCAATATAGATGACTTGATAAATTATCTTCAAGTCAGTAAGAGTTTTCTTTACACTAATTTTAAAAGAATTTTTTCTAGAATTAAATGTTCTTAGAGTCTTTTCTATTCAGAATTAGGCAATGAAGTTATCAGAGCTAGAAAGATATAATTTTTTTTCTTATGGCTACGGTTTTGACCTGGAAATTTACTGATCAAATCAAATCGATAATTATATCCATTCAATATTAACATATGATCATCACCAAAATGTCTGAGAAAGTACCAGGAAGTTGCAGAAGAGATTTGAATGTTGAATGTTCCTGAGGACAAAACTGTTGGAACTTATAGCTTCTACACCTAAAAATTGGTAGAATCCTTTTCAAGAGAAATAAATATTCTTTATGATTATCTATCAATATCTATCTCTCTTACACACACACACACACACACACACACACACATACACACACATGATCATGCAGGCACCTTTTGTATCTTAGGGTTTATAGAGAATTAGTTTAATCTTGTTACTATTATCATTGTTTTTCTCTTCTTGCTTCCATCGCAGGGATACTAAATTTGCTTTTGATTAAAAACACAGTGTATATTTTTGTAGCATCCTTTTCTACACACATCAATGTATCATGTGTACGATAACTAAGATTGCCTCTGGGGAAAATTCCCCTCTCCATCTTAGAAACATCCATGACACCTTAAGTAAAAGAGACCTTGCCTTTTGCTACCCAATCTTCCACTCAGGTGGAATCATTTGAAGGGTTTTAATTACAAGGGAGTCATTCAGCACAAAAGATTTTTATGTATTTAGTATTTTGATTAATTTAGGAGTGTAGCATAAGGAATACTGAGCAGTTTAGTCACCTCATTTGTAATCTTCAGTCATGCAGCAATGGCGAGGTAGTTAAGAATACAGTGGGCTCTGAGGGCAGAATACTTGGATTTGAAGCTGGGCTCTTTTTTTTACTAGGCCAACAAAGCTACGGTGATCTTATTGTACATATGGTTTATTTATTTTTTAAGTCATAGACAAGAGACACAAAAATTCTATCTTTTACAATTATTATGAAAGGTAAATGAATGTCTCTATATGTAAAAATTTAAATAATGTGATTCCATGCATGGGTCACAAGTGATCAATAAATATTAGATACCGTCACAATATACATAAAACTTTATTTTTTCATGAAATTAAAGTATGTTATAGACACAGAAATTGATGACTAAACATCCATATGCATTGTTTTTCCTAAAAAAATATTTTAATCTTTCTGTCTAGAGTAAAATATTTACATGTATCTCAGAAATGACATAAAGCAAAATAAAAATACTTTTGGCACACATTTCAGATGCTATTTTCTTAAAAGTATGAGGAAATAAAATAAATAACACAGTCTATTACTATAATTATTCAAAAGAATGATTAACGAACAAACCATGAACAGCACAGTGCTAAGGTAACAACAGCTCAGGCAACGTCTCAGATCATTTTACATCACATGGAAAGCTAATTTCAAAAGAGAGGAGCCAGCATCGACATGCTCTGCTCAGAGAGCTTCTACATTTATTCTCCTCAGCCATCCATCACAGGGCTCATCATTAGCTTGTCATTAAAATCATTAACATACATGCATTGAGTGGTCCAGGCTTGTCTCACATTTGCTGTGCATATTGGGGCTTACTCAGTTCTGATAATACACATTGAGCTAGGGAAACCTGGAATAGATTAAAATGCAAATTTTAAGAAATATAGCAAGTTTTATGTATATTACATATTGTATGCCTATTAGAAAATATCTTTTTCTTCCAGAAATTCTGTTATGTTCATGACTGAAACAAATCCTCTGTATCTGTAAGGGTGTCAACGCTTCAATTACATTTTATTTTGGCATTTTCTGTCTTACTGGCCTTTTGATTTTGTTTTTTTGTGGTTTGTTCATTTGTTTGTTCATCTTTTGCTGTTTTTTGTTTTTGTTTTTTGTTTCTTTCTTTTATACAGAAAGATCAGAGGAGAGAAAGGGGGAGAGGGAGTGAGAGAGAGAATATAAAGTTGTGGAGGCAGGGAGGTAGGGAGAGCCTGGGAAGATTTGTTGGAGAGGAAGCAGGATCAAAATGCATCTCATGAAAAAAAATGGTTTAAAAACTTCAGTGTTATTTTGTTAAGGAAACCAGATAAACGATAAACATCATCGAGATTTCCCCTTGCCAATATTAAATGAACAAAACTTTATTGAATGTTGCCAAAAGTAAGACACTGTGGGGCCTTTACTATATATCTAAGCACCAGTAATCTAGAATGGAAAAAAATACATACTCAAAAAGTCTACATTGTACAGGAAAAAAGGCAGTACTTAATTGTACAGGAGTTAATAGGTAGGAGAGATTGTCTTCCTCTGAGAATCATTCTCATCAGTTAAAATACATATACATACTTGGTGGCATTTATTAAGGGGAATAAAATCTGCTAAGACAGAGATGACTGTAATTGTTGGTGTTCTTGCTTATAAAATTCTCCTGGACTTGAAGATCTAGGCAATTATCACAAAAAATGTTCCTAGTGATAAGAAATGTATCTATTGCTTCCCTCTGCTTGACAATTTCAATTGTCCTGCACATTAAATTTCAGTCCTTTCAAAAGCTTGTAATAATAATTTGGGTGCTACTTCAAAAGAATGTATGATAACAGTTTATA
Organism: Mesocricetus auratus; assembly: GCF_017639785.1. Lineage (NCBI taxonomy): Eukaryota > Metazoa > Chordata > Mammalia > Rodentia > Cricetidae > Mesocricetus > Mesocricetus auratus. The sequence goes on from NW_024429200.1 coordinate 25,101,542, forward strand.
GGAATAAAATGCATAAAATTTAAAGCACTGAAGATATCTAAAAACTTTACTAAAAAGTTATAAACAAAACAAAATTTCTAATTGGGTTACTAATCTTCATTGTTTCACTTATGAGACCTTAAACAAAAATATTTAGTGAACTAACATATTTGTAATAAATATGTGCAGGTAGAGGCACACATGTTTAGATTAAATGCACTTTTCATCCATTCTCTTGCCTGTGTATTACTGGAAACAATAACTCAAGTCTTGGATTAGAAGGGTAATGGAATCTACCTTAGTAATCAATGTCTTCCAAAGCAGAGAAAATATGGTGTGTACTGTTAAGTAGATATTAAAATAACATCAACTTTGATTTTTACAATCAATTATTTATTCAGATAATAATGGCTAGTTCTTAAAACTAGAATACAGTACTTCATTGTGAATGCTTTAAAATCACCCTGCCTATGAGGGAAAGTCATTGGATTCAGCAACTACATTTTAATTCATTATTTAGCAGTTTCCATAGAAAAGCAACGATTTAATTTTCCTGCTCAAAGGAAGCATGATACCTCACACTATGATATCATTTATACTTTGGTGACAAGATTAAAAATTTTGGAACTTTTAAAAAGAAGAGTGTACAAAGACACAATTAATGTTGGTGAGATTTAATACTTTCTATTATTTCCTAACAAAGTCAGAAAATAAAACTATCCTATATTTCTAGACAGACAAAAGTTATCTCTTGTTTTGAGAAAATAAAATGAAGCATTCAATATATGTCTGAAAATGGGGAAGAAGAGAGACAAGAGACTGTGATTCCTGTCCTCACACATCCTTTTCAAAAGTTGAGTGTTTTAAATTTTATTTGCTCTATGTGAATGAGTGTTCAGCACAAATGTATGTATGTACACCACATGTGATTCTGGCTCCCAAGGATGTCAGTAGCAGGATCCCTGGGAAACGGCATTAATGATGATCAAGGGCCACCATTTAGATGTTGGGAATTGAACCCAGGTCCTCTGAAAGAAAGATGCTGTTTAAGTGCTGAGTCATCTCTTTATTTATGGTTGTCATCATTTTCAGTCTCACAGAAGAAACAAAACATAATTACACGCGAGACAACAAAAGCTGTGATGGCTGCCACAGCGAGGAAGCGCTAAGGAAGGGAAGGTGGGCTCTGAGAATACACACAATGATGATCTTTGGGGGAGGAGGAGGAGAGGGCCTATTTTTGAATAGTCTTTGATGATTTGAAAATTGTTACACAGAGAAAAGAGAAAGGACAGAGGGGAAATGGAAAAAGAAAACAGAGAGTATCTTACACAAATTATCAAAGTCCCCGAGGGGGGTGATTTCCTAATACAATAATAAAAAGTGAGAAAATTAGAATAAGATCAGAGAGTGAAGAGCCTTTTATCTACATCACAGAACATATATATTTCTTTGCTTTCAGTAAAAGGCTGTTGACAATTTGAGGGTAGAGAAATGAAATGGTTGGAATTTTAGGACTAGTTTGCACTGTATCAACGTCAGAGGAAAGTTAGCAGTGGTGAGCTTACCAAGGCAGTGTACTAAGGTGCCAACAGCCAGGACAAATAGGGCACTAGAAACTGGGGAAAGAGAGGAATTTAAGCTGTGTTTTGGGGCTCTTAAATTATGTGTATGTGAAAGGCTTCCCCGGTACTCTACCAAAGGCACATGGAAAACTCGTGATCTCACGTTTGACACTGATGGAGTGTTATTATTTATTTATATTTTGTTTCTAATACTCAAGAAGGTGTGTGACCTCAGAAAGCTTCGGCATTAGCAGTGAAGATGACAGACACTGAAGGTGAACTTCACCACGAGATTCTGATGCTACTGGCAACAACAGTGAAAATAGTATTGAATCATGGTCTCTGAAAACATTACTTATATCTAATTTGCAGCCTGGGTTCTTATGCCATTTTAAGGAAAAATGATTATGAATGAATGCTTTAAGAAAAGAGCATGTGCCACGTGGTTGTGGCACTTGCCTTTAATCCAAGCATTCGGGAGGGAGAGGCAAGCAGGTCTCCATGGTGAGTTTGAGGCCAGTGTGATCTACAGAGATAGTTCCAGGACAGCCAGAGCTTTACATAGAGAAACAAAACAAAAGAAAGAGAGAGAGAGAGAGAGAGAGAGAGAGAGAGAGAGAGAGAGAGAGAGAGAGAGAGAGAGAGAGAGAGGAAGGAAGGAAGGAAGGAAGGAAGGAAGGAAGGAAGGAAGGAAGGAAGGAAGGAAGGAAGAAGAAGGAAGGAAGGAAGGAGGGTTCACTGGGTTGACTTGGCCTGTCTTGGTAGAAGGGGAGGAGCTTGGTCCTGACTTAACTTGATATGCCATGCTTTGTTGATACCTTGGGACGCCTTACCTCTTTATGAGCAGAAGCAGAGGAAAGGTGGATTTGAGAGGGTTGGGGTGGCAGTGGGGAGTTATAGGGTAGGGAATGGGAGGGGAAGAGGAGGAGAAAACTATAATTGTGATATAAATAACAGATAGATTTAATTACCAAAAAATGGGGCATTCAATTTGGCCTTCTCAAATGAAAAAAAAAAAGAAAACATGAATCCACAGCAAAGTAACAAAAGAGCAAAAGGGTGCTTGAATTTAATAAAACTAAACTATAAATACATTTAATTTTAACGGACATATAAGGAAATAAACTTGTATGCTTATGTACTTATCATATACACACATATTGTAAAATATTCAGGTTACTTCAAATAGTTAGCTTTTTTAATGACAAAAGTATTCCAAATCAATCCTAGTACATTGTCAATGTCTACAGTCTTTCTCTGAAGCTTTTTAAGAAGCAAGCCTTTTAAGAAGTATGTAGCTGGTACTCTTGAGGGTCTTGCTAAATAATTTCTCTTCACATTTTACAAATACCTGTATCTCTTTGTGATTTAAGAGAGTAGCCAATTCTAGGAGCTGCTACCCAAACTTACTGTTAATCTTCTAAACCGGTGCCTCTCCTGGATGCCTGGCCAATGCTGAAGAATGGGGGTGCTGGAAGGAGACCCAAGGCTCAGGCACATCTGTATTCTTTACACACATCGGCCAACAACTGAACTGAATCACTAAAATTGTGATTTATGTAGGCAAGTAAACATTCAAGTACCAGGAATTTCCATAAAGCTCAATGTAAAAACTGTATTTATGCTAAGCCTAACTGACAACTACACTTTTCATGAAGTTGTTTAACCCTCTGTGTCCATGAAAGTTTTCTTTCTTCAGACCCCTGCCCTTTTTTGTTTGTTTTGTTTTTGGTTTCTATAATGACATATGTACTCAGTAGATGGAAAAACTCGTACTGTGGCATATAGGGTATGTTTCACTAGTAAGTGCTCATTTGTGGTTATTAAAAAAATTCTGCTTGCCTTATTTGAGGGATCTGCAATGATTTCCGTATTCTAGCTAATCGCTCACTTTTACAGCCACACTCAGAAAATGCATATTTTCAAACCACAGAGGACACGTTACATTAATACACTGACTTGTTGCCTAAAGGAACGTGTTGCTTCTTTTGTTGTGAAAATTATAAGGACCTAAGGCGTCAGTGAAGGCAGAAGAAATGTTAATGTTTGCCTGCGCCCTACAGCAGAGTCACAGTACAAGAGGAAAGTTTATCTTTTTAGATTGTGGTCACACAGCATAATCCCTAGAGGGATGTAAATCTTCTTCACTTTATCCTTGTTCAAGACTAACTTAATGGTCCTACAAACTCTTCCTGGTTTTCTTTTGAATTTGAAAGCCCTAAAAGTAGAGTTTCTTAAGTTGAAATACTCAAAATCCATTTCAGTCCATGGAGGTCAGACTAGCATCTTAATAGTACTTCCTCATTTTTGATTATGCCGATATTATTTAGTATAACAATTAAAGTATTTATATGTTGTGGTTTGTGAGAGACTCAGTGATAACAATGTAAACTTGATTAAACCATAAAGCTTGGCATGAGAATTCAGTGGTGCAAAGCTTGCTTCTGCATACCTAAACTCTGAGTTTAATCTCCAGTAACACCCACAGCCACATCATATTGATTAATCAATCAATCAATCAATCAATCAATCAGTCTGTCTAGCTCTTCAAATGTAATATGAATGTGTATTCATATGTACCCTCTGAAACAATGATGGAATGTGAAGTCTTAAAATGTGTGATATATGTCAACAGAGATTATGAAGAAACATTTCGGTCCATATCTACGATATGGGAGATTTCAGTAAAAACTGTACCAGTGATGTACAAGATTCATTGTTACAAAATACTGAAAATTATGTGGTTTTCTCATTATAGGATATTTTCGAGTTATTTAAGAACACTTTAAATACATTTAATATAGCATATCTCCTAAAAGAAAGGTACAACTCTTGTCTTATAACTTTGTGCCATTGCTATAAAACATTACTGCTCAGATAATATTCAAAAGTATAGTCTAAAACTGCAAAATATGTTTATTTGTACTAAATATTATTTGAATACCTTTGACATAAGTGAGATATAAATCTCATAAAGGAAACGTTCACAGTCATCTCTGCCTGTTATTTACAATTGTATCCTAAATAGTGATTTAAAAAACAGCTGAATAGACTCGCATGGACATATGGTATACACTGATTTCATAGGTTCTATTTATTTAATAAATAACATGGTAAACTTTCTAGTTAAAAGAAAATTCAAGAGAAAACTGGGGATTTCTCTCAAAGTACATTCCCCTCAGTATGTAATACAGGCTGTCAAACAAATGACAATAACCAATGATATCTATGCTGTTAAAGTAAACAATGTATGCAATTTGCAAACTGTAAATTTCATATTTGTCTAAATACATTTCCTTCCAATTCTATTTGTGATTATAAAAGCCTCTTACATTCTATGTAAATGTTTTACTTATATAAAATTCCAAAATATAGATACAGAATTCTTTAAGATAGAATTAATTTCATGAGAACAATTGTTTATATTTGCTTCTTTTGAACAGATAATTTATATCGAATTGATTCTAAATGACTAAAAATTAAAAGTTTAGTTATCTCCACTTATATAGTCTGTTTGAAATGAAAAACAATGTCTTTTAGAGGCAGATTGTTGGTTTGGTTTTTAGGAAATAGAGCTTATCTAACATATAGAAATAAACTGGTAAGTAAAATTAAAATTTCGAATAAAATGTTTACTTTTTAAAAAGAAGCAGAAACCATTTGGCAAGTTTTTACAAAACGAGAGCTGCTCGAGCTAATATTTATAAGCGTACAGTTGTGGTCATAGAAAATGTATGTCATTCTACTTGAGGTTTTACTTTTCAAAAAGATATTCCAAATTTTGTTGGTAATAGGTAGACTTTTATAGTATAAGCTTAAGGACACATTTAATTTTTCAGTGCAGACAGAGGAATGATATTATTAAATTTATCAGGATTAAAAATTCTCATTCTCTTTTTAGCAACTAAGAAGTTATAAAACAAATCTTTATTAATATATATTTCATTTTGAAACCTACTACCTTACTATACTGTTTAGTATTTTTGTAGATTGAGAAAATATTTAACATGATCTAATGTTGAATGGCTCAATCACTATTATGATATGAAAAATTGTTTATAGCTACTTTGACTGGGCAGAAGAATTACACCAGTCCCACAGATAAAAAATTCCTCCTCATTTTTTAGTGTTGGAGATGAAAATATTCCTTCTTGAAAGAAATATTTAGCTAAGAAGAAACCCTTGGAGTGAATGGATGGATGTTCCTCCATTCCCAAATATATCATGTAGCATTCACCTTTGCCAGAATACTCCAGTCACTTCTATATCTGCTAGACATAAACAAATAAATTCTATTTTGAATTTAAAGCTAGGATTGAGTTTTAATATTAGTGTACTTAATAAACCTTTTCTCTTTTAACAACGTGGGCATTTTAGTATCTGCTTGGAACCCTTCTTTCCCCAATCCCCCATCCCTGAAATTTGTTTGCCTTATTCCAATGCATGAGTTCATGGGGGTATATGCTCCAATTTCTGTTTGATGTTACTTGATGTATTTGATTCTGACTTCTTGAAGATCTTGTTCTTATAGTCTTAATCTTGGACTTAGGGTCCTGACTGTCCCATAGGTGGGTGGCTCCCTGCTTGTCTGGGCTGGAGCTTAATTTTTTCCTTTGCTAATTATCTGTCTCTGCAAAAATGTTCTCCCTCTCAGCTGGCTCCTAGTAAGGTTGTCATCTAGGGTATCTTAGCAGGCATTGATTTCCACATGGACTTCATATGCTTCATGTTACTAGATCTGTCTCGTCTTTGAGAATGGCTGCTCTGGAGACCCTACTCCCTTCTTCAGAAGAAATCACTGATTTGACTCAAACTTCGGTTGTCTTCTAAGCCTGAATCATACTCTGTATGCAACATGAGAATGGAATAGTAAATAAAAACAATACTAATCTGTTATGAACCCCGAGCATCATCTCTTTCTCTGATTTCTTAATTACCAAGGACTGTGGCTTTAATGCTGCAGGATAAACTTACCAGCAATAAGATAATACAGTGAGACTCTGGACTGCCTATCCTCTTGTCTTTTGAATGTTTAGCTGATGCTACTCTAAAGCTGAAGAACAATCTAAGAAACATCTTCCTTTCTAGGGATGTTAAGGATGTTAAAGAAAGCAGCATCCCTATGCTTGAAGCTGCATTTATTCATGTTGAAATATTACTAATAAATTTGTCAAAAGTCAAATTTAAAATTGGGGGAGATATTTAAATTCTTTATATATTTCTGTTTTCTACAAGTATGAAAAATAATATACAAGCAATACTTGTTCTTTAACGATTTAGTGAATGCCTCTTTGACCCTTAGAGACAGAATTCTCTATGGCTCCTCAAATGGCAGAGAAAAGATGATGATGTTTCTTCTAACAAACACTCTCTTTGGCTATGAAGCAGAACCAGTATGCTACAGTACTGTCAGTTAAAGTCGTCTGACACACTTAGCCTAAATTGTGGGATTTCATACCATGGATGTCAGATAACATCTGTAAGGTTCTTTAAAAGCTTTCAAAACCCTATAGGAACCCACAAATTTCCACAATTGGCACTGTGGGGATATCGGGCATTTTAGCAGAAGATACTGTACCTCTGGTAGGATCTTTTTATTAAGAGTAACTAGAATGAGTTGTAAGTGCCACATACAGGGACTGGAATAATGTCACAAAGAGCAGCAGCTACTGATCCATACTTGTAGCACTTGACAAAGGAGATTAGATGATACAGAGCTCGAATCATCATGAGTTCTGCACAGTTATTTTGGAAAGAGATCGCAAAGCTAACTAGCAAAGTTAATGAAAAAGTTTAGATGTTAAGTAAAAATGGAATTATATCAGAACAGAAATTACAGGAGGCATAGAAAGGTTAGAGGATAAAAATTAAAGATGACTAGAAGAGTGTTAATGAGAAAACCCAGGACAAAACATGTGAAACCAAGTAGGACTTTTCTTTCTCCAGAACTTCATAATGTAACACAAAGGACCACAACAGCAGAAAAATAACACTGCCTTTACAGGAGCAAAAACAACAAGGGCCAATGCCACTGAATCGGATTATCAGTAACTTTTAACTGTTTTTTTTTCTTTAAAATTTAGAGCCACAATATTTTCAAATGCTTTTATCCACAAGGAGATCTAACACGTATGGGAATTTTTTTAATAAATAAAGTATCACCATGGAAAGGAGTAGGATCTGCAAATTTAAAGTTTAGGAAAGAAATAAAAGTTGGAAGACAAAAGAAAAGTTATATATTTGCATATCATCTTTTATGATGACTCATGGTGTAGAGTCTCCACAGCATATTAGAAAATAGAGACCTGGTAGACCATTTTCACTATCTTTGTGACAAACTGTTATAAACAAGAGAGGCTAAAGTATAATATATTGGTACGATTTTACTACTTCTTGAAGCTTACCAGGAAACAAAGATGTTGCCAAGATGACTGACTGTGACCTGAGTGACTTAGAAACCTTGAAGGTACATAGAATAACACAGGTCAGAGAGTTAAATATGGCCTCGGTGCAATCATCTACCAACACATGGCACACATGCTTCTTGATCCCCAAAGCTTGGCTTCTAAAGACACAACAAATTTACTTTCTAATCTTACATGCAGCATATTAATGTTCTCTATAGTATATTAGCTCTCAGACTTCACGTATTTTCTCCCATAAGACAAAGAAAATAATAATCACTTGCCACCAAGATTCAATATTTCCCGAGAGCTTCTAAATGACAGGAGAATAAGGGGTCTAAGAAATAACTTGTAAGAAGTTACCTGAAAAATTCACCAGTAGAAAACACAATAATCGGGAGAACACCTTGAAAATGGGCAACTTTGTGCCTAAAGGCCTCAATATAGAGACAGCTTAGGAAGTGCATTCATTTTCATCTCTTGACATAGAATTGGAAAACACAAAAATGAGGATTTCATTTAAGATTTCATAAACGAAGGTGAATCTGAGTCAGCTCATTGAGAATGGGGAACAATAATTGCTTACTAAGGGAGAAAGAGTTGGGCTGTACTAACTATTTTGACTTCATCATTAAACATGACTGTTTGCTTCAGATTGGAAAAAGAAAGCATGTGGACTACTTCCATCAGTATGGGTTCACCTTTGAGTCCTGATGCAAATTTTTTCTTGTAAGTTTAACAAATGTGAGACTACAACAAGTTACAATTACTTCAATGTAAACACAGCATTAATGCAACTTTTTAAGTAGTTTTCCAAAAAAAGCAAATATCCTTATAAAGTAGAAAGCATCCTTTGTACTTGCTCATAAAGTGGATTGATTGTCTGAAAACTCTTTGAACAGTGTTGCAAGTAGCGGTCTAAAAAAAAAAATCAAAGGGCCGAGGAGATAGTTTAGCTGGTAAAGTTTTGAGTGTGCAAGCATGAGGATTTGTATTTGAGTACCTACACTGCTTAGCAGTCATAAAGAGGAACACTAAAGTTATTTATTGGTCTACAATTTTGATTATCCTTCTTCAGAGGTCTAGCTGGGTCATGGATGTTATTCATGTAGGTATTGCTTGGTGAAACTAAGCTGCTTCCAATGAATGGGCCAAGTGTTTAAAACGTGCCATACTTTCTTTTATTTTTTTTACCAAGGGTCTTTCTTTCCCCCTTTTTAAAATTTAAATTAGAAACAAGCTTGTTTTACATGTCAATCTCAGTTCCCTCTCTCTCCCCTCCACCCCCACTGACCCCCTATCCTATGCCCTTTCTGCTCCCCAGGGAGGGTGAGACATTCCATGAGGGATTTTCAAAGTCTGTCACATCATTGGGAGCAGGGCCTAGACTCTCCCCTGTGTGTTTAGGCTGAAAGAGTATCCCTCTATGTACAGTGGGCTCCCAAAGTCCATTTGTATTCCAGGGGTAAATACTTATCCACTACCAGAGGTCCCATAGATTAACCAGTCCTCAAAAGTGACATCTTCGTTCAGGGCATACCATACACTCTTAAGAACCTTGGCATTAACCTTGGGAGATCTGCAGAATGAGTATGCATGTCTCATGCACACTCACAAGCCACATTATTGCTTCAGGAATGGTATGGGGAGCAAGTCTTCCAAAAGCATGAAGCTGAGGTTAGATTCTGACAGAAACATTAATTGGGAAAGCCTCTATGGAATCGTTATAACAAGGAGACATAGAGTAAGACAAAGCTGAAACAAAATACAGGGTGGAAAAGCAGAGACTTTGAGACAAAAAATGAGTTTATTTGGGAAAGTTTTCTTTTGCAAACTGAACATTTTGTAGTGTAAGAACAGTATTAGAAAAGAGGAATGGAATATGCGGGAAACTTGGTATCTCCAAACATTAACAGAGCCAACCCACATCTGTTCCTTTTTTCCTAATGATCCATGGTTCTAGCAACCTCAAGGGCACATTAAGATTCAACTACCTCACTATTATGAAACTGAATAAAAATATAAATAAACTAAACATTCCTGGTGTTTTCGCTATTCTCAGATTCTGAGGACATTTAATTTCTTTGATTCCATAAGCAAAAGTAGGAAGTCATCATGTTTTCTTTCTGTTCTGTCTTCTATTTTACAGCAATTTTACAGTGACCATGAGCTTTTCTCCTTTTATTCTTAGAAAACAGGTGCCTTTTCTCATCTTTATTTTAAAATACTCCTTGGATTAATTAAATGCTTTCCACTCTATAATTTAATTTAAAATAGATAGTACAGATACTAGAGCCTGCTAAAATAATCTGCATCAGCTCTCCGAATTCAAAAACATCCTGAGATTACTGGTGCCAAGCTATGGTCCATGCAATATGATTTTATTGAGCATGGCTCCTAAAGTAAAACACTGACTATACCAAACACTAACACCATAACTTGCCATTTAGTAATTTAAGAGTCTGGCCCCATCTTCATACATTCTAAACTCTGTATTTACCTATGTATTCTAAATTCTTGTTCAACCCAATTCTCCCTGCTTCTGGGCACATGAGTGACTAATTCTGGGTTGGTTATATTTTCTCTGTTAAAGCTGTTTACTGCCAAATTCAATTAGTATTTTCTTGTGCCTCCAATCCTTTATCCCACTGACTTTGAGCAATGAACTCCATACAATAAATTCTTCTGTCATATTTCCTCACTTTTAATGGGTTGTTTACTTCAGGATTTGTAAGAGATGTCAGAGTCAATGGAAAGATTTATATAAACATAGTATAGAAAGTATTGAAACTGCAAAGTGTGTTTTGTATTGTTTTTAGTCTCATTTAAGATGGCAATGAGATACAGTAATAGGTACTTATCAATCAGTAACTGAGGAGGTATATTCCATGAGAAGCATCATCATTTCCAGGCACTCAGTTTATTTGCATAAATCACATGAGGTTGGTATTACTGAGAGTTCGGGGGGGGGCGGGGGTGGAGAGACAGAGGAAAACAAAGACACCAAGGAAAGAAAACTTGCCCATTCCCATGTGTAGTGCTGAGTCCAGTTCTAGACCACAAACAGTCTGGACACAGTTGAGCTGTACAGCCTCTCTTTCATAAAATATTGGCATAAACAGCCCCCTCCAAAACAGCATGTAGCATAAGTTGTCCCAGGATGCAGAAAAAATGCTACATAAATGTTTTATAAAATAGGTGTTTCATTTCAATTCAATCTCTAAATTCTCTGAACTATAATCAATTAGATGTGAGTAAATTTTAATTGGTGGAACCAATTAAATTATCAATTATCAATAATTTCCCCTTGCATTGTTTCATAGTAAACCCCAAATGCTTAGTGTTTATTACACACAAATAAGCCTCTTAGCAGATAGATTTGAAGATGAGGAATGATGAGGTGATGATATCTGGTAATAACAAGATATACTGCAGAAAGTTATGGAGTAGCACAGAGAGATTAGAAGTATCAACATTGACTCAATATTTTCCAGGATTTTCATTTATATTACTCTGGAAAAGACAAGGTATAGGATTACTCTAGTTTTTAACTTTTCTGAATTCAATTTCTTACAAGAAAAGGAGGTTTTGCTTTCATCTATGGAAAATAAATGCAGGTATTTTTTTATGTGTTGATTCATGTCAGTATAACTTACATAATACATTAACTAAATGGTTTTTATACAAACTGGTAATAGTACTATATAAAACATTAAAGATGTTTTAATATTGTTTTGCATGCTACTATTTCTTTTAGATATTTCATGATTAAACTTAAAATTAACAATAAACTGAGTGATCAGAAATACCAATTGTCAAGTGAAAAATACTATGAGCTCAAGAAAGCCATTATTTAGCCCAATTATTAATTCAGGTTCTAGAATACAATGTTTTATTAAGTCATTAATGTTTTATTTTAATATTCACAGCACCAGACGATTAAACTTGTGAAAATCACTTTCTTCTGCATCTTATCACACATGGTTTGCATCAGCATCTACATACTGCGTGGGAGCAAGGGAAGTAGTACCCACAGCTCACATACCGCTTTTATGATTGCCTTTCATATTAGCTCCCCCTTTTAAATGGAGAAAATCAGGATCTAACTCTTGTTGGGTTTAAAGATGACTTCTTTTAGCATTTGCATAGGGAGTGAGAATTAGCACAGTCAGGAGAGCAACTGAAAGGAAAAGCCTGCAGCTACCACACTGCATAGCTGACAGGGTGATGATGCAGGGTGTAAAAACTTTTGTCTGATTGCCCATTTTCCTTGCTTAGAGTACAGCTAGTCTCAAGAGCATATATTCATGTTCTTTTTTACTTGGGGTTTTATCATTTCTTTTGTATTATTTAATACAACTAAAGACACTTCCAAAAGACAGATTTTTTTCCATTTTTGAAAAGTAATGGCTTGGAATCCAAAGAAACACTTTAATGACTTCAGTGTGGTTTTTTTGTTGTTGTTGTTGTTTTTTTTTTTTGCAAAGACGATAGAGTAAAAAGCACAATACATTATAAGGCATGTGATCTCGAGGATGTCCATACATCAAACTGTGTGGCATCTTTTAAAAATCAACAAGATAAGAATTTGTGAAAGGTCAAATGAAAATGGGTACATAGCCAGGTTCTAGATCCCTTTCAGTGCTTTGACTGGAAACATAATGGTATCGATTATGTGAAGTTATCCAGCCCATGGTATAACTCAGGGAAGGATAGCCACAACATCCCCACATCACCCTACCAGCTCAGATGAACATGTAGTCCATCACTCAGCTGGAACTATTTCTCCAGGCATTCTCAATTCTGCCAGGGTCAGTCCATTTTAGTAAACAAGAAACTGATATGCCTGACACCACTGAATAAGACCTGGTCTTTTAAAAAGTGTCATACACTTTTCTGAAATCCACAATACATCAATTTTTAATACTTCCACTCTCTCAGCTCCATTAAAAAGATGGTAGGGGAAAGATTTTAGAGTAATTAATGATATAGTTAGCTGCTAAATATTAATAGGAATCGTAGTCTTGCATAAAATATAACATATAAACCTTGCCAATACAGACGCACCAGTAATTAAGCTTGAATATGTAATTACCCTGATTTATAAGACAGGCAAAAAGTTACACTTTACCAGCTTCTGTGTAAACTGTGGGTAACAGTTAAACTTTGCATTTTACGGTTTATAAAAATGGGCAATGTCTTGACTACAGTTCATAAATGGTTTAGAGTTCTGTAACAGTAGTAAAAATTGTGACAACTTACCCTTTCACGAATATTCATATTATACCATACAAGCCAAACTGTGATAATGACCCATCAGATGGAAATTCATCAGACACAGTACTTAATGCTTAGCAGGACTTTAGCGGTACTAATAATTTGTATAGGACACTTAGGATAATTTCTAAGATCTGTGAACAACAATTTCTATATCCTTTATATATTATGGACAGTGTACAATCTGACTCTGCTTAAACTTTTATGTTTTTACTTAAACCCCATGACAAACTTCAGAAAAATTTTAAAATCAGAGACATAAGAATATATTTTCATCCCTTTCAGGAAACTGCTAACCTCACTTACATGTGTGGCTGAGGCGAGCAGCCCGGACTGCTGTTCCCATTGCTGTCAATGTGGTCCAGGGAACCATTGAGGTCTTCATGGACAGCCTGCAGGAGGCCACTGGAGGCATTATTGATCAATCCAGGGTTACTTAGCAAAGGCAAACTGCTCTCTGCCAAGGCAGCCTAGTGGGATGGACAAGGAGCAAGACAGCTTTAACACGCCTGCCCTTAAAAGTCGTTGCAACAGCACATCTCTCCCTTCAGCGGTTGCACATTGCATTATAGACATTTCAGAAGCACTTAAACAAAACGTATGGAAACAGAAAAATCCCTACATGGCCACTTGCAGTCGACACAGCAAGGACATAAAAGTGATGTGAATACATAAACAATGGCTCCCACAGCACACTTTCTCACTCGTGTGTGAACCTTTTGCATAATGAATTGTTGATTCCTCACGTGTTCAGAAATACTCGAGGATAATATAAGCAATTGCTCTTTTTAAAAATGACCAGAACTTAACTCAAAATAAAGAAGTCCTGACATTTGCCTCCTCTGCATAAAAATTATATATTATAATTAAACTTTAAAGTTTTTGCCACAAGCACCATGTTCCCCAACACTATGATGTGAAATCATTTATGACAGCCTGGATAAATATTAATGCATAGCCACATGCATTTGCAAACGCTTCTATCAATCTAGCATTTGCAGGAAAAGTGAGTGTTCCAGATTTTGCCACAGGGTGTCCTTCTTGCTTCTCCACATCAAAAGTAGTTTGAATGAGAATCAGGGCTTTTCATAGTACTAGGTACTACAACTTCCTTGGATGATAAACCAACTATTAAGAACAATCATAATCTCTCCTAAATAGAAAGCATGCCAAACAATAAAGTACCCAAACATCCAAAGAGGACAATAATGTCAATGTGTACTTAATGATATTACCTGCAGACTGGCATTAAGAGCTGCTCCATAGCCCAAACTTGTAGGTATATTTTTCACTAAAGTTGGACTCCTGGAAGAAAAAAATTACACACGACTTATAAATTACAATATGAAATATGTGTATATGAAATATAAAATTTTCATGGATTGAAACAAAACAGAAAAACTTTAGTGTATGGTGTAGAGGCAACTTAGAATGTGACCATGGACTTCCGGCTTCCTGGGGGTTTTATTTGCAAGAACAACTAAAGATCATATAAAAATTTAAAAATGTAAATACACAAAACAATTACCAATTTGATATAATCAAGAAATAATTAATGGTTAATTTCTGGAACACCAAGAATTAACATAACAAATTACCATAGTTAATTAAATGACAACATAATGGATTAACTATTTCTTGAATGCAGAAATTAGCACATACTTTACTACAGAAATCAAAACTCAAGGGCTAGGAGTAGGCAACATGCTTTAAAACCATCACATAAGGCAGTGCAGGTAAATGCTACATGTAGTTAATTAAGCACAAAGTTAGCTCCATTGTGCTTCTAGCTTAACTGGAGTGGTTTTCTGTCTTAGAAGAAAAAAAACAATGAAACTTTCCATGTAGTAACTTCTTCAAACTAGTGTGTCTTGATCATCTCAGTTACATTATATAGAAAACTGTGTTGGCTGAAAATAAATGAGAAAAGCCCAACAGAAAGTTTATTTAGAAAAAAAGAGAAAGACTATGGAAAATAAAAATCATGGATTTTAAATAAAGCTTCTCAGGAGCACCAGTGCAGGTACCATCAGCTTTATTTAAAGACAGTCTTTTGTCCTCTATTACATCAGGAAGATATCTCCCACTAGAAAACATGCACCATTCTGAATTTATGCTTTTGATATAAGTTCAAAGCAGAATTGCCAAAAACAGTAACCAAAATATTTTCATGGAAAATCGTTGGTTGGATAATGATTTGTGCATGTATGCCTAAATTCAAAAGGCAGCTCCCAGCCAAGAATGTGAGCATGCGTTCAGCAGACGATCTCTGCACCCCACCCCCAACTGCAAGCATTCACTTTTCCAGTGGATGCAAGGATACAGGATTACAAAACTGTCACACACATACCCTGTTATCTTTTGTGACCTTCGCTTCTGGTATTCTACTTCATCCACAGTCCACACTGCTCCTTTAACATTTTCTACTCGAACAAAACATTTGTGCAGGCTAAGATTATGACGTACTGCATTCTAAACCAGAGGGGAGAAAGCCAAAAGGAGCAAAAAGAATATTGTTTAATAAGGAAGCCCAACACACTGCTTTATTGATCTTACTTGATCAGAGTGAAAATTTCTAAGATGTTTAAGCACGAAAATCAAAATATGGCATGATATTGCAAACCCCCAACTTACAAATTACTGGGATCTGCAGTTTGAACTTGGTGATAAGAGAACCTTCTACGCTATTTTAATAATAGCTGTGTCAAAACCTTTCTTTCATTGAACTGGTCTAAATTGCAATATCTGTACAAATTACAGTATCTTTGAAAATGCCAGAACAATTAGGTCAGCTCTGTTGTGTCCCTGATCAAGCACTCAGGGATGGTTGAAATGTCCAAAGGAACCAGTCCTGCTTGAGGTATTAAAATGCTAAAAAGGCTACAGTGACAAGTGTTAATTTTGCACAAAGCTTTATGCAAATAAGCTCAAAGGCATTCTTTTCATCCCTATAATAATGAAATGACAGAGTTTGTTTATTCTGTATTATTAGATGACATATGCAAGTTACAGTGTAATGTTCTGCCTGCACAATAAGACACACTTAGATTTTTTTTTATAAATTCCCAATAAAGTTTTTGTAAATGTTAAACTCAATTGAAAGTCAGGGCTAGAACCCGAGAGTACGTTTTCTTCCCATAATGATTATGCAAACAGATGTTGTTGGCAGCTTTGTATTAGAGTAATTACTCAAAATTAACATTTTTTAAATCAAATTAAGTCATTCCTTAAATTTTAACTATAATAAATATACAGTAGACAACATAATTTACCTTCAATATTTTCCATAATTCAAATTATGAACCTAAGCAAATATTTCTTGCTGTCAGGGTACATTGACATATAGCTATCAAGCACTCAGAAATGACCTAATTCTTATTTCAAGAATATAAAACAAAGTAATTTTGATGAAGATTTCTTTCTATTTGCACAAAGACAAGCTTCTGGCTTGCTTTAAGAGAAGAATCCTTAAAAAAAAAAGCATAAGCAGATCTAGCATCTGACCTGAAATCCAAGGATTTGATTGATCTTAATGCCCATGGCTCTGAATATGATAATTTTAATATTAATGAGCAAATGAGCAGTTTTATTATGCATGCGATATAGTTAGAACTAATAAGCTGTTCAGAATGAGTTTTGCTGGATCCCCGAGCTGTGGAGATGAGACCAAGCTAAGATATTAAATCACCTTTCATTTCTTTTAAAATTTCTTTCAGTAAATCAAATGACAGAACATTCCTTACATTCTCTAATGAGCGACAAAAGAAAATGTAAACCTTCGACATAAATATGAGTTCCTGAAAATGGTTTAAAACATATATTGTGCAGATTATCCCTGACATGTTCATCACACAAAGTACACACTCAGTAACTGCATAAATAAAACAATTACATTCATTTACAGTACTGCATACTGTAGCAACTAATAACATCTAAACATTTTGTAAATTAAAAGCATTCTGAGCCTGGCACCCATATATCTGTAATCGCCTGCCAGATTCATTTGCATTTTAAATCCAAATTAATTCACTTTAGCATATCTCACAGTCTAAAATTCTTAGTATGCTGATGAATGCTTCGCAGCTTCTATTCTTCCGAGCTACAAACATTTTCCCCTTTTGTACCAAATGGCTTGTGGCTAATTGATGTTTCTGACTGCTTTTTGAAATGAAAATAAAACAGTTCACTTAGTCTGTGCTGAGTGCCCTTATCTTTCCAGACATTGCTCATTTCCAAAAATAGATGCACAGAACTAACATTTTTTTTTAGCTCCTTGTAAGATCCAGACAATGAAGTTGTTTGGACAGGGGTATAGATGAACCCTTTTGTCTAAGTAAATAAACTGCATTTATGTTCTGACAGGATAATATTCACTATACTTTCTTTTAGTTCCAGCTGAGTAGCCAGGGCGCTCACTCCCGTGGCAGCTTCAGTCTGCATGATGAGGTATGATGTGTGCAAAAGGAGCAGACCAGGACAAAACCTACAGCCTCCATTTGTTGCACAAGCCAAACAGACATTTTTCAAACTAATTAGCCAATAATATGCAAGAGAAAAAGTAATATCGTGCGACTAACAAAGGTGTTGATGATTGAGTGCTCACACTGTAATTAGTGTGTCAGGCCCTCGTTTCTCTGCCAAGCCTCAGCTATTAATTGCACCAAATTAGAAAACTATATCAGAGGCAAAATTATTCTTTCACTTGTCATTTTGAGAGAGGGAATTCATTCCATTCAAGAGGCAGGTTAAAAAGAGGGGAAGCAGATACTAATCTGCTTATGTCATGTAAATAAATGCTCCTTGTGTTCTCTGCACGGAACTGGGCTGGGCATCTTGGAACTGCTGGAGAAGTAGTTAGTTACCTTCCAAGTCGCAGCGTTCCGCCGGAAGTAAGCAAATGTCCTTGTAAACCAGCTGTAAATTTCATTAAGCGTTAACTGTCTGTCAGATGACTCCATGATAGCCTGGAATGAGACAAGATACATAGTGACATAGAATAATGCTTTCCTAACCAGGCTGGATGGCACTTTCCCATCCAAGTCTCACTTTAAGCATTAATGAATTTTAATTTAATCAGCCAAAGTTAATTTTCCCTCTACTTACCTGCCTTATGAGAGTTGCATAAGTAAATGGAGGTCTAACATCTGCATTTTTATAAAATTCGTAGTTTGGGGCAATCTCTATAAAAATAATAATAAAAAACTGTTAATTCTGCTAATAACTCACGGGAAACAGACTTGAATTTTTTTCATATTTCCCCCCAGTATTGGTCCAATGATTTGGTGAGAAACTACTAAGAGTGAGAGCACAAAGCATGGCGTTGGAATTGAATTATATAGAAAAGGCCATTTCTGACGCGAAGTGCAAATGAGGCGTCCCTAGATGTTCACGGTACTTCGGGAGCAGTGTGACCAGCTGGCCGGAGGATTTTTTTTTTCCCTCTACCAGCCAGGTCCTCTTTTAAGCCGGTGGTTTAGGCGTGTTCTTACATGGACTTTTGCCCCTTGCCATAATCTTTACTTTTCTCCTCTAATACTTCTTGATGTAGAACAGGGTCAACTCTTGACACCTGCATCTGTGGCCACCTAACAAAGGAGGCACTAGCCCCTCCCAACTCCCATGCTGAAAATTACTTCACTTTTTGTGAAAAGAGGGCTCTGGCTCATAATGGTTACAGTGTGTGACTGGGATTATCCACATGTCCCAAAGTGGACTGGTGGGATGGCACAGGGGGAAAAGGGGGAAGAGATGAGCGAAGGTGACTTTCTACCACCTGTGAAATTTGTGCTCAGGATTCTCTTATGCAAATATGCATGCCGGCATCAGGAGCCCTGGTCCAAGAGCATCTAGGCAGTGCCTGGATAATGACTGATACATCTGTGCAGAGCCACAACTGCAATGACGCTCCCTACATGTCCTTTTAAACGGCTCTTATCATGGAGCATTACCTGCAGATGTTGGATGGCTCTCCGCTTCCCTCGGAGATCAAAGGATCTCATTGAATTGAGGTGATAATATGGGCTATCCTGACAACACATCTCTCAATTTCTCTAATGGGGAGAGCTCTCTCTCCTGAGCAACCATTCAGTACAATTCATCATGATGTGCTTAGGGGATCGCCTCTATCCGCATTTACCAGGAATAAAACAATTATCACTCCATAAATCATGACTTGAGTTTTCATGTTCTCTGGAATGGTTCATGACAATTTCACTACAGTTTTCCTCTCCCAAAGTAAAAGATCTCTACTGAGTATTCATATCCTACCTGATGACATGGGGATGTTGTATTTGTCTGAATGTCGCCTTCTTATGGCTCCCACATTGGGCACACTGGCTGGGGTGATTACTGAGGGTCCCTGGGTAATCGGGGTGACTGGGGCCGTTGGTGTGGTAGGGGTTTGAGGTAAGCTCTGTGGGGATGTCTCCAACATGTTCTTCGACATGGTGACACTAGACACCAGATTTAGCTGCAAAGGCCCGAGGAGAAGGGCAGGAAAAAGGTAGAGACAAGAGAAAAAGACTTAAAAAGGTTTGACA
>NW_024429200.1:25126305-25156305 GCF_017639785.1 Mesocricetus auratus
TAGGCTAGAAACAATGTAAAGTACAAGAAAGAGGATAAAAATCTGTTTAATTAAACAAAACAAAGAGTTAGTTTTAGGAAGGCATAAGAGAAGAGGCCTTAATGGGGTGGCAAACCATAACAAAAGGAAAACTGGAGAGCCAAAATGGCATTCTGACGAGTTTTACAATTTTGGTTTATTATTTGGCTAAACTCTGCTTTAATGTTAAGTTCGAAAAATAAGACTTCAGTAGCATTTATATAGTACCTATAACACCATCTGTGACATACATTCTTTGACATTATGTTAGCCAAACAGAAAATTAAGTATTGTAACATCTTAAGTTCTGAATGCAGTAGACACAGAAATGAGGCTATTCTTCAGGGTAGTTCATTCACACTATTAATAAGAGTGAATCTTTTGTTATAATATACAATCCTGTAGTGCAGGGGGAACCCAGATTAGCTTGTATAAAAATCTGTTTGGGCAACAATGTCATATCTTATGAGATTTGGTTCTAGGTCTACAATAGAAAAACTATAGATTTAACAGGTTGGAAATATTCAAATATATATACAACAGGGCCTAACACTTATATAGGTCCAATTGATAATAACATCAAAGTATAACAATCTAACCTGCTATTAACTGATGTTATTAAAAATAATTCAAACTCCAGGTATCTGAACAATTACAGTGTTTCTAAGACAATATGATGCAGCCAGGAAGATGAAGCCACTTGCTCAGTACGCAGCATACCAGAACTTGGAGGAAAAGTGCACATTAAGTGATCACATGACCAACCTGTATTTCTAACTGCTGTACCACCTGCATTTGTACTCGACACTGGGCAGTACTTCGGTCGTCCAATGCATGTTCGTTGTTAAGGTGCCTGGGAAACACAAGAGACAACACAGACTAATGAGTGATACCTAGTGGTTGATTTAAAAGTACTACCTCTTAGACGAGTATGTAGATTCCTCTGAAGTTGGACAGCAGAATGCCTTGCGGTCACAAAGAAGGTAAATGTACTTCAGTGTTCAGTGAAAATTACTTGTGTACTACAAAGAGGCTCTTCAAATAGTTAAAAACATCATTGTCTCCAGGCTTGTATTATTACAGAAACATTTCTCCATCCACTTACGGAGCAGATACAGAAAACATGATATATTTCATATACTTTTCCCATTTTCTCTGAAAAGAGTATCGTGTGTGTGTGTGTGTGTGTGTGTGTGTGTGTGATAGGCAATTTTCTATTTTATTTGTACTAAAAAGTTTGTTGTTTGTATGTTGATTTTTTTTTGAGAAGCATCTAACACCAGGATGTGGTGTGAATTACATAAAGGTGTTGGACTTTTCCATTGAAACATCCAAACCCACAATTACTGATAATTTTATGTTACTAATACATAAAATGCATTGAAGTTTCAGAATAATAGTATTGATACTTCAAGTAAAGAGTCCGAATTGGGACAAATCTCTAACATACATAAGGATGGCTTAAGAGGTCATTCTAATGATGTTACGCTAATCTTAACATGTGTGCTTACTATTTTACACAAGGCTTGCAAGTGTCTCCAATGCATGGTATCTCACTGGACCAAAACTATACTAACATAGCAGCACTTTCAATAAACATGGAAATATCCCATAAGGTTTGCTCTGTAATTTATAATATATTATTAGATGACTTCCTAAATTATGAAAATAATTTTCAGATTAATTCAGTTTCTTTTGGTATGTCCACTTATCCAATGGGTAAATGAAGACAGCAACTTAAGAAACACAGAAAGGGAAAAGGTATATTGTGTAAAACACATAATTAAGAATTCATATAATTACCTCTATATATTACAGTATTATTTAAGACAGTTTGGAAGCATTTCTTGTAATTCTAAGCATACTGAATTAAAGAAATCATGGTGTTCCCATTTTTACTCATGCTTGTTGAAGTGAATTAAGCAGAAAAATAATGAACAGGTTCATATGTAATGCACTATGAAGATTTAAGGTGTCAGTGACTCATAACTAATGTGTAAATACGTGGGATTATCTGCTGGTAGGTCTAGGTTCAGACATCAGAAACCTTTGCTCCTTTCCACCCCAACTTTGATAAATTAGGCCAGTTTGTTTTAACACCTTCTCACTGATTATAGCAACAAACCTCCATGCATCTTGCTATAATTGCCAGGCTTGGCTGATGATAAACTGTGGACTAAAATAGTGAGGTGGATCAGGTCAGTCTGGAGTTGTGTGCCCAGGGCACACAAGCGTTCCTTCCCACCTCTCCTGTCTGCTCTGACTCAGCTCCAGCAGAATCTGCTAGGAACCTCGCTGTAATGAGGGATGGAATCATTCAATCTCTCTGGGAAGAGAGCATAGAATGTCAGAGTAAGGCAAGGTTTAGTGAGTGGCATAAAATGTCACTAATTTCTAATAAACAAGACATCATTAAAAATATTCTTCATGGTTTTGTCCCCCAAAGTTTAGTGAACAATGGAGCAATATCCTAGCAGTATTAGCACAATAATCTGTTGCATCCTTATGGTTTGGTATTGTTGTGTTTGTGTGAGATATATTTTTCTTCCACCATGAACTCTTAGAGAATACACACATAATTTATCCTGCAATCAGCCTACAAGATGCATGTTTTAAATAAGCTATACATAAAGGTTAGGATATAAATAGAGCACAGAAGATAAACAGATGATGTAGTTTTACCTGAATAGGTATATTCAGTATAACATATACTTTTGCATGAAACCACTTTTTAAAAAATAATTTTTATACTTGTTTATTTCTTAGTGATAATTATATTTATAGAACTAAAAAAGTACAAGATGTTTGTATTATATACTTGGGTCTTAGAGACCTATTCAATTTATCTCTGCAGCTTTTATTAGAATAGAGACTGGAGACTACAATAATAGTCAATGAGGTTTTGTCTTGATTGAATTTTTCAGTGGAACACAAAAGAACCTTGCCATTAAAATAGTCCTTTATTCTCCTGTATGAAGGCGAAAGGTTTTTAAAGTGTTGTGATGTTCAGTAATGAGCCTCTATCTAAATTATCATTGGTGACAAACTCACAAAGCACTTTTCGAGGACACATAGTTATGAAATGCCACGGCTGCCACTTTCTTTCCTGTAATTATAGGCTAGCTTGCAGCCCTTCAATGATCATTTATAGAACAGCCTCCAGTGGATTACTGAGAACTTGAAAAACACATACATACCTCTGCCACATCTCCCTTATCCTTTCCTCGCTATTGTTTACCAGTGATATGTAAAATAATGGTGCCTATTCATTCCCCCTACTTAATTATGCCAATCAAAGTACAGAAATAGTGTCGGATATAAATACAAAGCAATAAGACCAAATAAATAGGCTAAGTATTAACATTAAATTATGAATTTATGTATTTATGACTATTTTGTGCTCAAATTATTCTCTTTTATGTTTTTATAACCATCTCAGGTACTACATATTGCTGTTCAAAAATTCTCTATGATTTATAAATCAAGAATGAGATAATACTGAAAAATGAGAGGATCGGTGGATTTTTGCAGTCAGTGTCTAATTGCTGTTTCAAAATGCATATGCAAAGGGACATTTCATTAATCATTTAATCATGTCCCTTGCAGGAAGTTGGAACTAATGTTGCCAATACCCTTTTCATATGAATCCTCCTTGATACCATCTTACGCATTTGATATATTGCCTATGTCATAAATTATGGGTTCTTACAAAGGACCAAGTGGGATTGTTATCCCAGAAGATGCTTGTTAGAAAATCTTTATTAACTTTCTTATTTTACTTATTGCTAGTTCTATTTCACAGCTTCATACTGGCCCACAATAATGCTTTTTGGTGGCAAAGGTCTGTAAATTACCCATGCAATCACTAACACCATTTCACAGGCCTGTTCTACTTCTACTGGTCTGCTAACAAGGCGATTACACACAAATTACTGAATGCCTATGAAATATTTAAATGCATTCTACTCTACTATGCATTAATAAGAGCAAAGCAAGCTCTGGAATTCTGGTTAGCTCCAGTCCCTAATGTCCCCTAATGAGCCTCTTACCGAGACTGCAGTTCAAACAGAGAGGTGAAGAAAAAACGCAAAGGGGGCCTTCAGAAAGGCAGCACTGAGCAAACATCGTGGGAGCCACTTCTAATTTATGGGTCACTTTATAGCTATATTGATTTTTGTTTTCAAAATGGAATAAATGATGTGGTCGACTGACGTTCTTTGAGAACTGCATTGAATCTGTGTGCTAGGTAGGTGGTGTGAACTACAGAAAAAAAGCATAAATAGAAGAAGTCTTTCTAAAAACAATTAAGCAAACATTTCAGGAAGACAGAAAGTATGGGAGGAAATCCTTCCAATTTATTTAACCCACAATTCCCTTCAACGAAGCTTTTATGGTTATGGATGCATGTGTTAACTTCAATTATATACATTGCAGATTAGCAATTCAATTTTAACCTCTAGATTTTTCAAATTCATTTAAAGTTATAGCATTTTATAAGCTAAAATCGGGGATGTGGGTAAATCCAATTGTCTCAGAGACTGTTTTAACAAAATGTTTCCCTCGCACATCACTGGGGGTTGATTTATTTTGCATCAAGCTTTTTATGTTTAAGCACTGACAGGAGTTTAAATACAAAATGTTAGCTGTCACTATTCATTTAGCTGATTACGTGAGATGCCTTAGTTTTGAAAGATATGGGCACTGTCACCAAAAGAAACAACATTCTGACAAGTTCAAAGGATGCCGTCTTGAGGTCATAATTTTGTAGCCATGCCGCCTAGTGAAAGACAAAGAAATAGACAATACACTCTAAGTAAGAACATAAATTTCAGAGGAGTTGGCTGCAAGAGAAAGAAAACAAATTTCCACTAAATAAACAAATAAATCTGTTACCACTGCTTTTTCTGCTTCTCATTCTACAGTATCAATTCTCAAAGCACCAATCACCAACAATCTTCATTCACTCATGCTCATTGTCTAATTTTAATTTGTTACATTTGTAAAGGACAGTTTTTTTTTCTGGTGCTGCATCTCTTCCTGCGTTTTGTTTGCTGGCACCTGTGCAGGCAAGTTCAAGAACACTTGTCTGCTAACCGGAATGCTGCACTCTAAACCTTTTGGCTTAGGCTTTGAAAGTCAATACATCTATATTCAAGCCGACTTTGGTGCAATGGGATGGTAATTAGTTCTGCAGTCAAACTACACTAAAGTTTTGTCAGATGTGATTACACTTTGACATTTATAAGACAGTAATGAAGAAGAAGTATTAATGCTTTTAGTGATCTTGTGAGTTCCTCAATTGATGGTCAGAAAAAAAGAATGGTTAAGTTCTGTCAATTCTCACTTTCCAGTAAGTTATGATTTTTCTCCTGAAGGATGTTAGATTGGACTTTGTCTTGTATTTTTGCTTCTCTTCTATTTTTACACCAATATCTGTATTAACTTGCATTTTTTGTTCAGTAGAAAAGTATACCCTACATGTTACTAAATGTGTAGATAAAATAAAATTCTTGAGAATAATAACATGTGCTTTCTGGGAGAACATATATATATATGTGTGTGTGTGTGTGTGTATCATATACATACACATATGTATATATGTACATATATATGATGTTGAGTGAACTTTTTCTTGAATAAATGAAGTATTTTATTAATAACACATTTTATTTCTCTTCAAATTTTTCACATATCTTTAAGAAAAAGACAACACAGTACAGGAAATAGACAATAAATAATTCACTTCAGTGAAGTATACTGTCATTAATTATGAACCAATTTTATCACAGATCTTAAAATTTGAGAATATAAAGCATATCCTTTTAAAAATAGGGTAGAAGTAATAACTTAAAATCTACTGTCATTAGTTCTGTCATTCCTAAAAAGTGATTGGGTAGAAAAGAAGTGAATTTTTGGAAACCCAAGTTGGTATGTAATTGAAACAAATTGTTTTCTTAATTGTAATTTCTCCAATTAAAAAATCTCATGCAAATATGAAAAGAGACCATGGAGGATAAAACAGAGTTCACTTTCATTTACTTGCTAGTGATAAAAATGAAATACTTGAGGTGTGTGAAAAATGTCTTCATATATCTTAAAGGACAGGTATGCCTTTTCCCTCAGAAGGTGAGCCACATTTTAATTAAAATATATTTAGAGCGAGAAAATACATATGAATAGTATTATAAATTCAGTTTTCATTTCTACAACATAGCGTCAGTCATCTTAGGAACAACCCGTATCATAGCAGATGATAAACAGCAATGATAGAGATGAAAGTTATGAAATTATTGTTAAAATAATTTACATTGTTAGATTTTTTGTTTCAGGCCATTTTGTAGTAGAAAACTTCAACAAGGCTACTTAACAATTTTTAAATACCCTCTGTGGTGGAAATAGTATAATAAATTTCACACCCAGCAAAATGGCAGCTCACAGTTGGTCTGGTGTAACAGACGTGTAAATTTTCATTTGAGTCCATTTCTAAAGAGCCGTTGTGATATGTGAAGCAAATTTTCTCTTAATTGGTCTGAAACTATGAAAGGTTAAAAAAAATCTTCATGGCAGTCTTCCTGTAATCATTTATAAAGGTATTATGATACCAAGTGCTTGCCTTGTTGTCAGGGAGCTTTGGCTCTGTACTCTGCAGTCAGTCTACCATTTGTAAACACATCTTTTTGATGTTTCTGCCAACATCCTGGCGACAAAGCAGTGCAATTTCAAATGAGCTAATTAACTTAATTGTTGATGAAGCATGAAACAGTTCATTCACCCTGTTAGCTGTACCATGACAACACAAGAGGCTCAGCCTGTGAAGTTACTCATCTCCATAAACCTGTCTACTGCTCTCTGTTCATATCTTCTCTGAGCCAATACTGTACGCAGACAAATCATTCATGAAAAGGGGATGTTCTCATTTGCAGAAAGACCCTCAAAGAAGCTTTGAAACTAAAATATTGTGCGGAGTTATAAAGGATGCTCAGGGTTTGATTTTATATAATTTATTTTCCAAGCACACCATCATAAATGGCAAAAGGTAACAATGTGAGTGAAATGTGGCTCTTTCTTCAAATGTTAGACATCACTGATTTTCGTTTTTGAAAACCATCATTTAAAGGAAAAGTACAAAGTATGTTACTGTAAATAAACATACAAAATATGTCTATTTTAACTAACTTAGAAATATTTTATGATTATTCAAATATTACATGAAACTATTATTAAAAATTTCAATTTTCAGAGAATGTTCATTTACAAACCCACCCCACTACTATAGCAGGCTCATATTTCCATTGATTGAAAACCTTAATTTGCAAAATACTTTCATAAACAGATGAATATGAACTATTAACAATCTTAGTCTGACTTTGCCAATCCACTTGTTGAAACAAACTGAGAAATTCAGTGTGTTCTAGGATGGGCCCATCTCTTCATCCTTCCTTCATGTTGTATCTATTAGACTGCAGTGTACCAGAATTCCCACATAATCTGCTCCCCTTTCCCCATGAAAAGTTAAAAACAACCTACTTCAAAAACTGTCCAAAATCTTCACATATGCTTTCACAGCCTGGCCACTTGCAAACTCCATGGCCATAGAGAGTGTGGGAGGCCCCCGTCTCCTCATGTGACGAGCTGTAGCAAGAGAACACAAAGTCAGCTTCATCTCAGAAAGCCATAATCGTTGCAGGCTGCTAGCGCCTGTCAGGGTACCATCAGTGACAAACAGGTCAAAACAGGTCAATTCAGCTCAGAGCAGTGAGAAAAATTTAATCGTTCTATTGAATAGTTCAACTGCCAAGGCTAGATGATGTTCCAATTAGAGTAGAAATAGAGCCAAAGATGACTGTTAATAAAGGATGAAAAACTAAGAGTACTGTATAATATCATATGCTAATCCTGCCATATGACCTTACTGTAACATTTTACCTCTAAATAAAAAAATATATAACCTTACGTTATGGAGTGGGAAAATATATTTTAATGAAAGCCATATGAAAAATCATCACAATGTTTTTTAAATGATTCTTTAAAAAGCAATATGAACACTAGGATCTTTTAAACGAATACTCGTTGTGCAAACCATACACACAAATCTTCCTAGTAGCTACAGCTGACTTGAAAAACCCTGCTTTGGAACAGTATCTGTTAGCAATATCCTTACATAATTACGGCAGGCCTTTAATAAGTGGGTATTATATCAGATAGAGAGATCCTAGAAAAACTAACCTATTTCTGAAGTATATAATCATCAAATTAATCTCAATTAAAACAACAGCATGAAAGCATCCAGAGTCCCTGCATTCAGTAATAAAAACTAACATGAAAACCCACATGCGCTCAGATGAATGCTGGGAACATTACCATACTTTGGTCTTCTATTTTAAACAGTGATGTAATTTCTCTTACGTTTGTTTAGGAAGAATCTATGGCCAAGTGTTTGGTGCATTTATGCAAACATGTTGTTACATGATGGAACATCAATCTACATGTTCCTTTGGGAGCAGCACAGTCTGCCTGTAAACCACCTCATTATGAAATTCTGCACCAAATCTTCAGGTTTTAAAACCAAGTTTTCATTTATAGAATTTTTTCGATCATACACTTTACATGAGTTATTTGAAAAGATTTGATTTGTAAGTGATGTGCTTAAGCTAGTAGAATTAAGTCAGGAGAAAATACCTGGAGGCTCCTTTTTGAAGGGCAGTTTTAACACAACTAAGATGAAACACTCAGTTGGGAAGTTATCTCACACCATGTAATACTAATGGAAATAGTCAAATGATTTTCCTGCATGCAATGTCATCTAAATTTATTTTAAAAATCATCAATATATATTCATTTAAATATTTTTACTAATCCCATCACATGAGAACAATAATCAAGCAATTCTGATGATCAATTTTTCTGGATTATATAATGTTCAGCTAGTTTCTAATTTGTAAGTACATGTTTGAAATGTGAATTAAGGAATATATATGTGTATATATGCAACACTTTTAATTATTTGGAATTTATAAACTGTTTTTGCTTAAAAAGGTAAAATGTTCTCATAAGTCTTGAGTTAATTCACAATAATTTCAATTGTTATTGAAAATATATCAATACAATAATTCCCTGCACACTCAAGCACGAATTAATTTATTTAGCCATGCTCCCCAAGTGTATCTAGTGTACTGGTGGCATCTGAAGTTCTTTTAGAGTTTAAACCAATGAGAGGTCAACAATAATGAATTCTCTTTTACTTGATCTAGATACATTTTCTTTGCAAGTATAAATTATTGTTTTACTTTTGCCAATGGTGGAGATTAGATACAGATGTAAGCCGAGAGTGCAGTAGATGAGATTTACCTGTCCCGCCTTGCATTCAGAACCGAAGACTGTCCATTCACTATGGAATGATGTGTTATTGGTGGTGATGCTTTGGAAGAGTTGGAGGAGGTAGTCGAGGAGGAATTGTTAGTTGTGAGGTCTAGCCCTCCATGTTTAATGCCATTGTCTTCCATACTGTGGACTCCAGTCACTTCTTTCCATAATTGCTGAATCTCAGCAGGACTTAGGCCAGCTATGAAATGAAAGGAAGCCCCACTGACATAACGTGTAACATTGAATATGATGGTCTTATAAGGGCTTTATAAAAGGAATTAATGCCATAGTAAAAATTAATGCATGATAAAAACACTATTTCACCACCAATATCAAAGTTTTTGTATACCAAATAAAAAAAGTTCTTTATTTGAAAAGAGTACTACGAAAAACTGTGTTGGAAAATATACTGTTATTAAAAATCTATGTATGTTCTATTTAAAAAGTAGATATTCAGATTTGATTTACAGCTAGTATTTTTAGTGAGATGAGATTTTATAAATAACATGTCAAAATAATTGAAAAGCACAAAAATAAAAAGTACAAACATCAAGCTCAAATAACATTCAACTCTAGGGAGGGGCAGAGAGGGAGAGAGACAGACAGACAGACAGGCAGACAGAAAGACAGATATAGCAATTATCTGGCCATAGTAGTCTTTATCACAGAAGCCAACTATATAATTGAATTTCAATTTAGGTCCTGAATAAACCAATATGATTACCTCCATGGTTCATTTAAGTAGATAATATCTAAATCTCTCCTTCAGTTATTACTGGCTAATAGAAAACTCAAATTCTCACTTTAAACAACTTCCTGGATCATATTATTTACGTTTACTTCCTAAACAATAGTGGAAATAGAAAGCCTTGGCATGGTATTTAGATTTTGACTATTATCTTGAGGAGATATTTTGAAATGTCTTAAATGACTGTTGTTTACTAAGAGAACATTAAAACTGCGATTTAAACTTCCCCCATCCCCAACACAGGTAATATCTCCAATTGATAACCACTTTCAATGAAAAATTAGTTTTGTCCAAGGTATTCTCACAGGAGAGACAAATCGCTTTTAAGGGTAGACCTAATGCCCAGCAGTAGATGACTTATTTAAAATGAAATCAATGGCATTTTTGGATGATTTTTTTGCCTCATAATGTTGTGACAGAGCAGTGTGTGTGTGTGTGTGTGTGTGTGTCTGTGTGTGTGTGAAACTATATGTGTTTCTTGTACTTTTTCTTTGAATCTTGATTATCTTCTGTTTGTTCATTTTGTATCATTGCAATTTGTTTTATCTTATTTTATTTTGTTTTGCTTTGTTATTAATCCTTAGACGCTTGCTTGTTTTCTAACCAAGGACAGAAAGTTTGTGTATCCAGATGGGAGGGGTTACGACAGAGAAACTGGGGGGGAGTTGGATGAGGTGAAACCATAATTAGAATATAGTGTATGAAAAAATAATTTCAATGAAGGAGATATAAATAAGTTTGCTATTAAAATATTTTATTATGAAAATATCAATATATAAAAGTATGTTGCAGGAAGTAAAGCTATAATTTTAATTACTGTCTTTTACTAAACACATAATGTAATCTGAAGCTTTACCAAATGGTTTATATTAATGAGTCCAATGAACCTCACTGGATGTCAGTACTCATAACTTGCAGGTGAGCACAAGGTTCACTTCAGTCCAAACACTGTGCTCTCTAATATGATATAGAGGCTTATGGAATAATCAGCATCTCAACCAACATATATTTACACCAGAGGCTGAAGTCAGGGACATCTGTCTAAGGATATGTGGAAAAGGGTTCATAGGAGGAGGAAAGAAAACTAGAGCAAGGTAATATAAATCCAGGGATAGAGTGAGCACTCTTTTCTCTAGCAGTGTGTATGAAGAAGTCACTTGTCTAGAGATAGTGGTAAATAACCAGTAGCCAGAATTCTCACTAGCCCAGTTGTAACTTCGTGCCAAATCATACCTCACAATGGTAACACTAAATTGCTTCACATATGCCAAGTTTAGATACTGTTATTTTATCCAAAGTTATCATTTTGGTAATTCTGGATCCCCAATATTTTAAGGCACACTCTGAGACAATAGGACCAACTGGACAATCTGGCTTTCTAAATAGATTTTAGAATAACTTCATTTTTTCTTGTTTAAAAAAAGTGTTTTTCTAATGGTATATGTCTTTTTTGTTGTATCGGAAACTGTTTTTATATAAATATCATTAACAGGTGCTTTATTGGTAGCATTAACTCAGAATCATGAGCCTTTTTTTACCTGAACTTTTTATGACCTGTCTGAATGTGTTACGTGTCCTAAGAGTATAACCCCAGAAGGAAAGCTCCTTCCTGTTCAGCACCTACATAGCTGCTCTACACCACACTACTGCCATCCTGTCCCATCTCCAGAGTTTAGCATAAACTACCACAAGAGCTTCATGGTCTCCTCTCACTTTTACTGGATTTGAATTATGCAAATTTGTTCTTCATATGGAAGCCACATATTATCTATTTCAGTATAAATTAGGCCATGTCCATCCATTCTCAGGCAAGCACTGCAGCAGCCTTTTTGAATGATTAGATACAAAGTGAAAACAAGCAAAGAAAAAAAAAACCAACCAACCAAACAACCAAAAATGGAACCCTTACTATGGCCAGCAATACTGCTTTTTTTCTCTTGCTTGACATCAGCTGTCACCCTCTCCATATTTCTTTACATTGAAGCCATCTGCTTTTTGCGATGCTTCAAATATTCACTTAAGTTCAGATATCTGCTCTGGCTATTCCCTGAGCTACAGATACTCTCATTGAGGATATTCCCAAGGTTTGATCTTTCCCTTCACTTAGAAGGCTTGTAAAATAGTCTTTGACCTTAGTAGCAACCAGTGTCTTCCTCCTCCTTGTCTTCTATCATTCTGTTACTCCTGGACTACTTTTACTCAGAAATATTAATTTAACATCTGAAATTATGCAAAGACTGGTTTGTCCATGGATCTCTGACTCTTGTCTGACTCTCCAACTCTATCTTCTTCTTCTCTTATGCTATTTCATTACCATCATTCCACTCTACTAAAGTTTGTTTGACAAACAAGATCAGGTTTGTTTTTTCTGTCATGTTCCAGTCCTTTAAACAGTGCCTGCTATGTGCTCAGTAAAGACAGCTGATGTCTTTCTTTGTAATGGAGTAACATAGTTCTTGAAGATCTGTTGATGGCCACATTGAAATTTGGTTGCCTTTAAAGAGTATCTTATGTACAAGAATTGCTATCTGTAAGATCAATGACTAAAGAGTTACACATGGGACTGCTGAATTCTAATGTACATTGAGTCACTATTAACAATTGACACTCTTGCATACTTACTATACTTTGAGAGACTACAATTGGTAATTTGTTATTAATATTTAGTTTATGGGATTCATTAGTATTTCAATGGTTTTCATGGCACTTGTCATTATATAGAACTTACTGATATCCTCATGTAATAAAAAGGTGACAAGTGCTAGGTACTTATTAGCACCTAAAAAATTTGATGATTAACCTGCTTACCAATCAAGCAGTGCTTGTTAATTAAAGGCAGAGAAAAAAGTAGTTTCAATTATTAAAGAGAAGTGCCACAGTGTTTACCCAATAATGTGGCATACAACCATATTCTCAGGATATTAAAAAAACATGACTAACCACAGGTCACAGCAGTGAACCACAATTGTGGAGGCAGGATTCAGATTTAAGTTTCATAGTGAATCCAGAGTCCAGATCACCCTTAGGTGAAATTAAAAATTGAAACTACCACCTTGATTTGAGGACAAAATTGTTCCAGCTAATGATTGCTTAAACTTTTCTTGATGGACATAAAACAATGTATGACTATTAAATCACTAGCTGGTCAATTTGTACAGTTGATAATGTTTTATGAGTTATGAAGTCTTAAGGTTTCTTTTCCAACTGTAACATAAAGTTCTACTAGCTAGTACTCTGTTGTCTCACAGTCCTCCTGTCCTGCTCTTCTGTAGGTATGTTATGTCACATTCATGACCTAAGTGAAATAATTATGTAATGTCAAGAACCAAAGAAAACCTATTGTCTAAGTAAGTAAGATATGAAAGCTTCCTGTGCAAGCACGAGGACCAGAGTTCAAATCCCCAGAACGTGGTTACACATGTCTATAAAACCATCATTATGGTAGGTAGAGGCAGGATGATGGCTAGAGATTACTGTTCACTAGCATGCCTCCAGTTTCAGTTAAAATCATATTCTCTAGAGGATGATAGTGCATGGTATTTGATGTTCACCTCTGGTCTCCAAGTGTGCATATGATTGTAACCACCCCCACAAAGTGGCATACAGCATATGCATGCATGAATGCACATGTACTCATGCACATGTGCATGCTCTCTCTCTCTCTCTCTCTCTCTCTCTCTCTCTCTCACACACACAAAACTGGGCATAGTGGTGCATTGCTTATTTGTAACCCCAGCATAGGGGAGTATGAATAGAATTACATGGATCCCTGAAACTCATTGGCTAGCAAGCCTAGCAGAATCAATGAACTCTATGTTCAGTGAGACCCTGCCTCATATATGTATGAGAGATTATTATAAAGACACTAAAGATAGCCATTTGACCTTTTTGTGCATGCATACACATGTGCACAAACACATATGCCTTCACACCTGCACATATTCACATGCAAAAACATAATAAAATGTGAATGTATATATATACCAATAAACAAATCACTGTGATACAGTATAAGTCTACTGTGAATATTTAATTAATTAAATGTCATTTAATGGTACTTTGCAAATTTCTAGGGCTACTTACAAAAAGCAATAAAAGTTTGGTTTGAATATTTGTTCCATTCATAGTTTATTAATTTGGCATTCAACATCTGAAATGAGGTATTTCTAAGTAATTTCCACTTTTTGATCTTAAGTTTATATTTTGAAAAAAGTATCATACATGCATAGCCATAATAACCATATTGTCCTGAAAAGTTTGTACTAGAAGAGTCAATTCTCTACCAGTTCTAACCTCTCAATCTCCTCCTCCAGAAGAGAGATCAAATGTCTGAATCATCTTACAGAGACCTATGTATTTTCTTAGATTCAGCTGAATAAAATACAGTGTTATGTACATTAAAACCACCTACTAGTGTAATACTCATCCTTCATATGTTTGTGTGATCAGAGATAAATCAATTATCTACTTTGTTCAAACGTTAAATTCCCAAAACTAAAATATGGGCATTTAGTTAAGATTGAGATTCAAGAAAATTATCTCTACTAATGGATATAGGTTCTCTCTCTCTCTCTCTCTCTCTCTCTCTCTCTCTCTCTCTCTCTCTCTCTGTGTGTGTGTGTGTGTGTGGTGAGAAAGAATTATGAATTATAATTTTCCTGCTCATCTTTATAGATTTTTGAAGTCTGAAATTGTTTTTGAGATTTCCAGGAAAGACTCAAAATTTGTCAAGTAAAATATTTCTAAGACTTATGAATTAAAGGGAATTAAATCTAATTTATGCTGGGTTCTCATTTGATTTTGTTTATAATGTGTGAAGTTGGATCTCCATATCATAATTTACTAACCATACAGATAAATCTATTTTAGTGTAACATGCTAGTTCCTTAACCAATTCTGCAGCTACTCAAATACTATATAATTTAATATCAATCTTTTATTTACACTTTCTAAATTAAATATACCCA
Source organism: Mesocricetus auratus (assembly GCF_017639785.1). Taxonomy (NCBI): domain Eukaryota; kingdom Metazoa; phylum Chordata; class Mammalia; order Rodentia; family Cricetidae; genus Mesocricetus; species Mesocricetus auratus. The sequence goes on from NW_024429200.1 coordinate 25,141,402, forward strand.
ATAATCCTTTATCCATTTAATTATCTATAAGATAGTTTCTAAGATTAATAACATTAATCAACTTTATATGGAAAAACAAAAGGCCCAGGATAGCCAAAACATCCCTATACAATAAAGGAACTTCAGGAGGCATCACCATACCTGACTTCAAGCTCTATTATAGAGCTATAGTCCTGAAAACAGCTTGGTATTGGCACAAAAATAGGCAGGTAGACCAATGGAATCAAAAGCCCTAATTTTAACCCACACACCTATGAACACCTGATTTTTGACAAAGAAGCTAAAACTGTACAGTGGAAAAAAGAAAGCATCTTCAACAAATGGTGCTGGCATAACTGGGTACTGGTATGCAGAAGACTGCAGATAGATCCATGTTTATCGCCTTGTACAAAACTTAAGTCCAAATGGATCAAAGATCTCAACATACATCCAGCCACACTGAAACTTTTAGAAGAGAAAGTGGGAGATACTCTTCAACGAGTTGGTACAGGAGACCACTTCCTAAACATAACACCAGTGGCACAGGTACTGAGATCGACAATTAACAAATGGGACCTTCTGAAACTAAAAAGCTACTGTAAGGCAAAGGACACAGTCAAAAAGACAAAAAGGCAGGCCACAGAATGGGAAAAGATATTCACTAACCCTACATCTGACAGAGGGCTAATCTCCAAAATTTACAAAGAACTCAAGAAACAAGTCTCCAAAACACCAAAGGATCCACTTGAAAGGTGGGGTACAGAACTAAATAGAGAATTCTCAATAGAGGAGGCTAAAATGGCCAAGAGACACTTAAGAAAGTGCTCAACATCCTTAGCCATCAGGGAAATGCAAATGAAAACAACTCTGAGATACCATCTTACTCCTGTCAGAATGGCTAAAATCAAAAACACCGAAGACAATTTATGCTGGAGAGGATGTGGAGAGAGAGGAACACTCCTCCACTGCTGGTGGGAATGCTGACTCATACAGCCTCTTTGGAAATCAGTATGGAAATTCCTCAGGAAAATGGGAATTAATCTACCACTAGACCCAGCAATTCCACTCTTAGGCATTTATCCAAATGAGGCAGGTTCATACAACAAGGGCATCTGCTCCACTATGTTCATAGCAGCATTGTTTGTAATAGCCAGAACCTGGAAGCAACCTAGATGCCCCTCAACTGAAGAGTGGATAGAGAAAATGTGGTACATTTACACAATGGAGTATTACTCAGCAGAAAAAAACAATGGAATCTTGAAATTCGCAGGGAAATGGATAGCACTGGAAGAAACCATCCTGAGTGAGGTAACCCAGTCGCAAAAAGACAAACATGGTATGTACTCACTCATATATGGATTTTAGATATGGATCAGGATAGTGCCAGTCTGCACTTCCACAGATAGAGCGTCTGGGAAACAGGAAAGAACCTAAAAGATATGCATATATGCATAGTACCCAAGAGAAGAGGATGGAGACAAGATCCTCTGAATGGATGGGGAACACGGCGAGGGGTGGGGGGGAGTGGGACCTGGGAAGAATAGAGGGGGTAAAGAGGAAGGGAGTTGGTCATGGGGGAAAAGGAAGTTGAGGGGGTGGGGGTAGAATAGGGGGAAGAGGGAATCATAGGATCGAAGACAGATCAGGCACCAGAGTGACCTCGAGTGATCTAAAGGGATAACACCAATTGGCAAGCTAAGCAATAGTGGAGGGACCACCTCGAATGCCCATTCCTGATAATGAACTTGCTGTCTATAACCATCCGGGAGCCTTCATCCAGTGACTGATGGAAGCAGAGGCAAACACACAGTTAATCACTGAACTGAACCCAAGGAACCCAGTGACAGAGAGAGAGGAGTGATGAGCAAATTGGCAAAGAATGGGCTGGCAAAACCAGCAGAGACAGCTGATCTGAACAGGGGAGAGCTCTTGGACCCAGACCGACAGTGGGGAGGCCAGCATGGGACTGATGTGGACCCCCCGAATGTGAGTGTCAGTGAGAAGGCCTGGACAACCTATGGGGCCCTGAGCTGTGGATCAGTGTCTATCCCTGGTATACAAACTGTCTTCATGTGCCTATAGCACAAAGAGAGATGCTCTCTCAGCCTGGACTCTTAGGGGAGTGCCTGGACCCTACCAAGAGTGAAATGACAGACTCTAGATATCCCCTATGTGGAAGAATTTGGCAATAGGGTGGGAGGGAGGGGGGAAGGGGAGTGCGGGAAGAGGGGAGGGAGAGAGAACTGGGATTGACATGTAAAACAAGCTATTTAAAATTAAAATAAAAATGATAAAAAAAGAATTGCAAACAATTTTCATTTATACCTTTTTGTTTTCTTGAGATAGACTACGCTGTGCTGGTGTAAAATTCCCTATGTTTTCTTGAGATAGACTACGCTGTGCTGGTGTAAAATTCCCTGTGTTCTAGACTAATTTGAACTCACATCGATAAACATGCCTCTGCTTCATGGGTGCTTGAATTAAGGGTGTTGGCTATTATGGCCAAGTGTGTTCTGGAATAAATACAAGATTATTTAAAGTAATTTAATTTATTGAAAGAATTTTGGCATATTAATCTCCAAATAAAAATCATTTTATTATTTGAATAATAATTCTGCATGGTGTATATTGTTTATGCTTTTTCTATTGCTCTTATATTTAAACTTTGGTTACATTTGATCATGACCTGAAAATAACATAGAAGTGTATTAGCAAAAGATCCAGGAGTTGTGAAACAGTCAGATCAAATAGCTAACTTTGACTGATTATTGAGCCAAATACTATCTCTATCACATTGCTATCTCAGCATAAAGCCATTATTACTTTTTATTTCAAAAGATTTCATTGACTTTGTTACCCAACAACCCATTTTCTGTAAGCATAGCTGGTTCTACCAGGTATTTATTCAAAATAATGCTGTCTAAAATCCACTATATTATATTTGTTTATTCAAATTGTTGATTGAAATCTTACATTTTAAATAAGGTACATATTATAAAATAAGCGAAGTAAAGTGAAATAAAACGCTCACCATACCTTTCTGTCCATATGCAGTAGGAATACATTTCAAGACTCCCAATGCATGTTTGAAATTGTGGATACTACCAAAACCTATAAATTGGTGCATTTCCCACCTTAACCAAGCACTTCTCATTCATTATTGTGGCAAGTTTTGCTGCATGCACTGTGATAGGAAAACTACCTATCAGAGTTTCATAGACATAACATTTATTTTCATAGTAAACCTTAGCAACATTACAATATGATTTTTACAACTTTTCAGGACAAATTTCAGATTTCTTACTGATCAGAGACAAGTTGCAGTTTCCCCTTGGCATGTCTGAATCACCAGCAACAATTCTCTCATGTGTTAGGGTCATTAATAATTAAAATAGGGGTGTTAAAGCACAAGTACTAGGATCTCACAACACATCTGATACTGAGGAGGGGTAAGTAAATGAACGATGGGTGGCATAGATATGGACACTACATAGATACACTTGACTAAGCTATGGTTGACATTCCAGTAGGGTGAAATAAGTTGGTGTAAAATTTCATCATACCACTTCTGATGCTGAACAATTTAGAATTTATTAACTCTTTCTGCCGTTCTCTATTTAATGTTCTTTTGGAATACAGTTAACTACAAGATACTAAATGTAAGAAAAATGAAATTTTAAATAAAGTTAAAGTCATTCTGTGAATATATTGTGTTCTGAAGGTAAATTTTACCTGATGTTAAAAAGCTATCAAAATGGAGAGTAACCAGACAATTTCTTCTTGCTAACAAGTAGACATGATATTAGTTCATTATACAACACTGCTAAATGAAATTGTTCATTCATATACATACTGCTCATATGTTAAATAGCATGATATTTAGTATACTTGAGATCAATTCACAAGTTCATTATTTTTATTTGATTTCAGTCACTCTGTCTACATACAAACTATGTACATATTCAGTAATGTTAATTTAGTACCTACTTTATATTAATATTTAGTATTGTAATACTATTTATGACATAATTGTTTAAAATTTAAAAGAGCTCTTGTTGAAATATATAATGAAATATATAACTTTAGAGAAAAAGTTGTACACATCTATTCTGCCAAAATTATAGTTATTTCTGATATTTATATACATTTTATTATAGTTTCAGAAGTTATAATTTAAAATAGCCAGAGAAAGTTGCATTAAATCATGGAGATAAATAAAAGCCATATTTTTGAAGACATAATGAGAACATCATCCATCATTGTACAGAAATCCCATTTGGTTTTTATGTGATTACTATTCATGGCTGATCAATCAACAAACCAAAAGCTCAGTGCAAGGTAAACCAAAAAACTGATAATGAAAGTATTAAAATTATTTTACCTGTTGTAAAGAGTAGCTAAGACAGGTGAGTTGGGGCTTATACTATCCAACAATTGCTTCTTTACTTTTTTCTCACTCCGATTTTAGGTTGCTAGCATAGTAGCACTATATCATAGTTGTCCCTCACAATGTTTGTCCTGTAGACACCAAAGTCTGTCATGCTGAAATTATAAACAGCTATCTATCTATCTATCTATCTATCTATCTATCTATCTATCTGTACATCTATCTATCTACAACAAAGGAATTGTAATTTGATCAATAAAAGAAAATGTACATTGTAATATTATTAATTTTATTGGCCACTAAACCTATAAAATCCTACAGAGACAGTAAAATGTGTGACAAACACAAATACTTCTCTGCGACAGATACAATGAACTTGAATTACAGTTCACTTATGTAAATTTACCTTGTCACAACAACATCCAACTGCACGTTAGGACATCCATTTATAAAGATTAATGACACTTGACTTTTACCTTAATTGTGAGTTTTACCTATTTTTTATCTTTCTTCCTTAAACTCTTTCCCCAAGGTTGAGAATAGTATATGTATATAACTACATTAGAATACACTCATAAGTTGCTTATGTAGAAAACCACATTAGAATATGGTCAATAGCATTTAAAACTCTAGTTTACATTGTCTGAACAGGGAATTTTGGCAAATGGTATTACTGCAATCTCATGACATAGATTGTCCTTCCCACACCATAGAGCCTGCAATTGCTCTATAGATGCACAGAGCTTGTCTATTCTCTGTGATTTCGGTGCCAAGGTTAAGAACCTGTGTTTTCATCAGCTGTCCACCAAAACTCACTATCAGCTCACGGTAAATGAAGTAATGCATCCCTTCCTAAGCCACCCATTTCCCTGCAGGTCCTCCTGTATATTCAATGGTGCTCGAATTGTATTTCCTTATGCATTATTCTTGTCCATAAAACTGACTTACACTTAATATTTAACAAAATATGTGAGGTAGTTTTACTGTCCACTTGGAAGCAATGTGTGGATGAATTTCTGAGACTATAGCAAGTGTGTTGTCGTGTGATCATCCTAGCAGTAATGCTTGTTCAGCTATCAACTTGAAGGACATAAGCCAAAATACATCAAGGTATGAGGTATATCTCTACATAATAATCAAGACCCCAAAGATACGGAATAAAGAAAGACTATTAAGAGCAGCTAAGGAAAAGGGCCATGAAACATATAAAGGCAAACCCATCAGAAGAGCATGAAAAGGTAGAAAGCGCAAGAGGGGGAATGGAGCTATGGGCAGCATGTCCTCTATACCTTGAGGCAGCGACTGGACTGGAAGGGCTGCTTGGCCTGGTGGGATGGAGATGAGGCCTTGACGCTGAAGGCTGAGCAGGTGTTGCTGCTGCTGCAGTTGCTGCATTTGGAGAAGCTGCTGCTGGAAGACAAGCTGCTGGGCGGCCAACTGCTGCTGCTGCTGCTGCTGCTGCTGTTGCTGCTGTGGGTATGAGAAAACCCGACCCCATCAACAGCAGAGAACAAGGTACGCACCAGCTGCTCTCATACACAGAGACGCATGCACCTGTCCTTGCCCAGATGTGACCTTGATCCTCCCAGAGTCAAAGTTCAGAAGCAGGATGTGAGCAGCTTCCAGGTATTCAGCTGCCTGCTTCTTGGAAGGTAAACAGCATCACGGAACCAAGGAACTTGCACTAACGGTACTGAGCAAGGTTTAGAGACAGAATCTAAGATTCGGATACTTAGAAACCAGTTCATCACAGATGACTAGTAGTTTATTTAGACAAAAGGAATGACTTTATGGAAATGATCAACTTCCACAATACTGTCACTTTTGCCCAACTTAATAAGTTTGCTGTGTGGATGTCCACAGATGTGGTCTCTAGCAATCTACTAGTAGATTTGGATGGAATTACAGGTACAGGATAGGCATATCAGCGCTCTCTCTCTCTCTCTCTCTCTCTCTCTCTCTCTCTCTCTCTCTCTGTCTCTCCCTTTGTCTCTCTGTTTTTGTCTCTATCTGTCTCTGTCTCTCTCTCTCATCCTGTTTCCTTTTTTGAATACATTAAAGGAGGAATTATGTGCAAGACAAAAAAAAAAAAAAGAAGAAGCACCCTTATTATAAAGAAAAGTCTAACTTCCAGTTTTACGAGGCATTATAAGACAAACCAGAGTTCTTTGGACTCCGGAGGGTAGGAGATGGCAGTCACACTTCAGAGGAAGACAAGCTGTGTGCAAGACCTTTCCTTTTTAGTTTGGGGAAAAGAGAAACTTCTGATGCGCTCACTGGAAAACAGACTGCATAATGGAGCAAGTCATGTGGATTGCCCAAAGCCTCTGAGAAATAAGGGAGCAATTTCTATTCTGTAGTTGATGGCTGTCTGAAATTCTATTCACAAATCCAAACAGAAACAAAACCTCAGGAGGTCAAAACTGTTTCCTGTACGTTTGCATAATGGGCAGCTTGAAGACAACAGCCCTGATACCTGCTGATCAATTTAACTACTTCAACATGTTTTGTTTGTATTATGTTTATATTTGATGCAGTTTGCTGACAAGTGCAAGCTAGGCCTGAGAAGCCAGCTTGTCAGTTTGATTTATGAGCATATCAAACGGCAACTTTCTGCTCGCCACTCCAAACCTACCCTAGCAGTTCATTAATCAGGGGTCTGTGACTTTGAAATCTGTGCTCAACCAGTTTTCTCTCGGTCTCCCTGCCCCCAACCATGGGCTAAATTTGCATGCAGGTTCTCTGAGCTGCACCACTGAGAAAAATAAGGTCCCTCCCCTCACCAACTTGGATTCTCAGTGAATACAAGATAATCAGTACTTTGTCCACCCCACAGCTCGCCCTTTGTGCGCTGTGGTTCGTTAGTGAACATTAGACGACAACCAACAATGGGTTGTGACTCTCAAGTCCCCTGCTGCAAGAAAGGAGAGCACTAGAGTCTCACTGTTGTTAAGCTCAGTAAAAATACAGAGCGCTGCATCTTTGACAGCAAGAGCCTTGTTATTGGGAGATCTGAGACGATCCTTGCCTCTCAACCCCATGCTCTCAAGCATCAACGAGACAACTAGATCCTACCTCTTTCGCTTGCTTTCCAGGATGCTGCTGCTGTTGCTGCTGCTGCTGCTGCTGCTGTTGCTGCTGCTGCTGCTGCTGTTGCTGTTGCTGCTGCTGCTGCTGTTGCTGCTGCTGCTGTTGCTGCTGCTGCAAAAGCTGAAGATGTAACTGTTCTTGCTGTTTCTTGTAAAACTCTTGTAGTTGTTGCTGAATAAACCATTTTGACTTTAATAAATAAAGGCAAAAGTTTCATGTATTACAAATGTCCTAAACTCTTCTAGCCTGACACATGGTAGAGTAGCCATTAAGATTTACCCCACCCAACCCCACCCCAAAATTGCATTGGATTTAAAGAGACAGCTCTACATACTTTTTTTCCCAAGGCAGCTCTGAAAATTTCCAATCCAGAATCCAAACAATCCTAAACAAAAGGGTATAAAAAATCTGTATTCTAAAGGCCAGAACCAAAGCGAATACTCTAAATGACTATATCTGAAGTCCTATGATCACTTAAGAACAGGCTGTGCTCCTCCCCTTAGAAGGACCAAGCATAAATGCCACCAAAGTAGGGTGAAAACGGTTTAATCTATCAGAAGTTTAAACACAATATCATGCTAGGAATCTATGGAACTTGTAGGCACAATCAGAAGTGATAGCAAAGTAACTAAGACTTCTGGCATAACACATTTTCTTTATTATGGGAAGCAAGTATAGCACTCTGAATCTATTGATACATAGTCAAGCCTTCAATATGCTTCACAGTAGACTCATTGTATTTTCACAAAGACATCAAGAACCTGCTCTTTATCCATCTAATTTTATTCTAATAAGCAGATTCCTCTTATCCTAAGTAATGACTATACCATGGAAAAGAAAGCTTGGAGTGCTGCTTTTTGGCATGTGCTCTCTGAAAAGTGGCCTTTTTCCTCTTTATTGGAACTTAAGGGGATGCTAAAGTATTGGGTATTTAAAAAACAACAACTCTGTTGTATCTTGGTATACTCCTTGGCAATTCTAGTAGTAAACATACCCAAGAACCTGAATAATCAAATACTGATTCTTCTGTTTTCAACCTCATTCTCTCTCTGCTCTTGTTCTAGACTTGAGTGCTTTCAAAGGGACTGGGTGACTTAAATGCTCTTCTGTAGCTCTGCAATTCTAGTGTGACACTTCTGTTCTAACACACTCCTAAGTTCCTTCTGTAAGTGGAGAACACTATCCAATTAGCCCACTGCACTGCCGGCAGAGTGTGGACCCTTGAGAGCGCCGCCAGAGCAGGTAACATACATTACCTGCTGGAGCATCACTGCCTGCTGCTGCTGGAGGAGGGCTTGGAGCTGCTGAGGAGACAGGACCTGCTGCTGAAGAATCTGCTGCATCTGCTGAGGGGTTATCACCTGGGGCGTCATCATGGCCACTGACACAGGCACCTTGCATGGAGAAACAGAGAGAGAGAGAGGGAGGAGAGAGAGAGAGAGAGAGAGAGAGAGAGAGAGAGAGAGAGAGGAGAGCTGTCAGAATCCAGTGCTTGCTGAGCTTTGCACAACTGTGTGACATTGTTTTTGAAGTTATTTAGCACCAACAACCCAAAAGCATATGCCTTTGTATTATTTTAAAAATAGTTTTCAAGAGGCAGCAGGTTTCACCAGGCTCCCACTTCAAGTTTGGTATTTCAAATGTACTTGCACAAAGGAGTTGGAACTTGAAGTAATACAGCAGAAAATAAATAATTTCATGGCAACATTCTCAGAAGCTCATCACTGAGCATCTTTTAAGTGTCTCATTGCTGTAACTGAAGCCCTTTCAAATCTTTTAAGCATATCTTTAAAACAAAAGTGAAACAATGAAAATTAGGCTTACAAATAACTGATATTTACAATTGTACAAAGCATATACATAGAATATACTTATATAACATAATAACCATTCAAAATTATATGCACGTTTATACTACTTAAAAATATATATACTGAGTGAATTGCTGAGTAGGTAAAGTTTCTAGTCTCCCAGCCCAACTACTAGAGTTTGTTCAGAACCCAAATAATAGAAAAAAAGAACCAACTCCCACAAGTTGTCCTCTGACCTACCCATCTGTGCCATCACACACACACACACACGTTAAATAAATGTAAATTAAATGAATACAAATTTCACATATCAACAGATACAAATATATAAGTATGTGTAGTAACTTATTTAGGAGTTTTTTGGATATGTATGAATATGGATGAAAATACCTGAGAAGACTAGTTCACTAAAAGAATATTAATACTGACAATCTATTTTCTTCTTTAAATATTTTCTTATTACAAGCAGCTAAAGTTATACTAGAAAGTCCAGATATCTAAAGGTTACTAAAAGATTTTCATTAGATTTATAAGAAAACAAACACATTAAAAATTTTGTATGTATTTAAAAGTTCTTAACGTTTTATATACCAGAGTTCCTCTCCCTTCCCTCCTCCTATCCCGCTCACCTTCCCCCCACTGAAGTGCCCATCCACTTCTTAGGAAGGGTAAAGCCTCCCATGAGGAGTCAACAAAGTCTGGGATATCAAGTTGAGGAAGGACCAAGCCTTTCTGCCCGGTATCTAGACTGAGCAAGGTATCCCTACATAGGGAATAGGCTCCAAAAAGTCAGTTCATGCACTAGGGATAAATCCTGGTCCCACTGACAGTGGTCCCAATAGTTAGTCCAGCGTCAGTGAGCTCCCTCTAGCTTGGGTCAGTTATCTTTGTTGGTTTCCCCATCACAATCTTGACCCCTTTGCTCATATAATCCCTCCTCTCTCATTTTGACTGGACTCCAGGAGTTCTATGCTGTGGATTTCTTCCTCATGACCCAGCAATACCAATCTTGGGAATGTACCCAAAGGATTCACATTCATGCCACCAAGACATTGGCTCAACTATGTACATAGCAGCATTATTCATAATAGCCAGAACCTGGAAACAACTTAGACGCTCCTCACCCGAAGAATGGATAAAGAAAATGTGGTACATTCACACAATGGAGTATTATTCAGAGGTAAAAAAAAAAACAATGACAACTTGAAATTTGCAGGCAAAAGGATGGAACTAGAAAAAAATAACTAAGCAAAAATAAAACATCCTGAGTGAGGTAAGCCAGACTCAGAAAGACAAACTTGGTATGTATTTACTCACAAGTAGGTATTAGAAAACATTTTGTTTGAACTTTCTTCTCCTTTCCTTTTTTTTTCTAAAAGTTTCTTAGGATAAAGGAGGTAAGGTGTTATATGGAAGGCAGAGAAAGAGAGTTGGGGAGAGAAGGAAGAGAAGAAAATAGATTATAAGGAAAAGCATTGGGGAGAACATTTGAGAGAAAGAAAATATTTCCGGAGTAAAAGGAGTGGGACAGCAGAGAAACTCAGGAAAAGCTGGGACTCAGAGCTGCATGCTCACTGCAGTGACTGTTGCTCTACCAAGTCCTTACTCTGCCCCAGTCAGCATACCATCAAATTACCTGACCACTGGTCAAGCCTGCAACCTTTGAGAAAACGTTCACATTGTCTCCCAGCAAGACAAACAACCAAATAAATACACTTTTATTGTAAAGAAAAACTAGAATTTTTATAAAAAAATCACTTCAGAACATGTTTATGGGGCAACCTGTCTTGGAAAACAGAAAAAGACTAACAGGCACAGTTCGCAAGTTATTCTAATGGTAGTTTTTAATGTGCTTCAAGCTTTTCTACCACTTGAAAATCAAAAATGAGAGATATTTAACGAAAAAGTTAAGTGGAAATAAAGGGGAAGAAAAGATTCCGGGTTGAATCTACAAAACAAACAAAAATATATTTTTAACAATAAAAAATAACCGTCTCTCTCATTTATCCATTATTGTATGAAATGCAGAAGAACTGATTTAATTTTGTAATATGTGAGAAAAGCAATGGCCCAAAATAATTCAGTGATTTTAAAAATATTTCTGAATTAAAACTCTATGTGTGCATACATATGGATTATTGATTGTCATTTTTCAAAGTTAAGTACAGCCTGAATGAGTGCAGTTGATTGGAGACTAAGAAAGGAAGATCAGGCGCTCCAAACCATAACCAGACCCTGCCTCTATAAAAAAGAGCAACAAACTGCATGATGTGTTTCTGAGTGCTTGGTTATTTAAAGTTAAAAAAGCTGTCAGTTTAATTACTTGTTCCTTTTTGCTGCTGTTTTGTTTTGTTTTGTTTTTCAACACAGGGTTGCTCCATGTAGCTTTGGGACCTGTTCTGGAACTTGCTTTGTACACCAGGCTGGCTTTGAATTTAGAGATTTCTGCCTGCCTCTGCCTCCAAGTGCTGGGATTAAAGGTGTGTATCACCACTGCCTTGCTTCACTTATTCCTTTTTAAAAATATATATATATATATGTCCTGCAATATCATTCACCTTATAGACTCTTCCAGAGATGGGGAAATTAGCAACTCAGGGGCAGAGAAAGACATGGTACAGATTCATTTCAGGAGTGCCAGTGTAGATATATTATATGGAAGACAACAAAAGAGAGAAGGAAAACAAAGCAGGAAGGAGGAAGGAAGGAAGGAAGGAAGGAAGGAAGGAAGGAAGGAAGGAGGGAGAATATTGTTATCGGTATGGAACACATGTCTACTCACAGCTATTTTTGTATAAATATGCACATCCCATGAAGGTGACCATTTCTTTCTTTTTTTCTTATAAAATTTTTTAAAATGAGAAACAATCTTATTTTACACATCAATCCCAGTTCCTTCTCCCTCCTATCCACCCGTGTCACCCGCATCCCATCCCTCATCCACTCCACATGGCAGATTGGGGGGGGGTCATCAAAGTTTATCACAAGTTGACCATCTTATGACACCCTTGACTGTCTTTCTTTCCTGACAGTCCTTCGTTACTGTTCAGTATCTTTTTTCATTTTCATGTCTATCTTTCCAAGGAAAAGTACTTTGTGTGTGCCATGCTCACAAATGAACTATCTAGGACAATTTTACAAATGGAGATATGCTACAGTGTTCCAAAACTTATAGGTTCCTGCTGCTACATGGCATAGGTCTTGGTAGTTCCATGCTGTTATGACTGACTTAGTATTTAGTCAAAGTACACTGTCTGCTGTCTCTACAATTCCAAATCTTATTAGTCAGTCCTCTATGCAGAAAAATGAAATTTAATCTTCACGCCTCTAATGATTTGGGAGTACCTTTTAGATGGCTATGACACAAATGTATCTGCCACATCATAACTATGCTGAAGTTATACAAGCATAACTCATATACATATGATTTGTTTACATTTTAATCAGACTCTGACCTTCTCTGAAAAACTACCATCTAAAACAGATAAAAAATATTAAACGTTTATGTCAACTAACATACAACTAATTGAAATTTCTACTTTCCTGAATATGTACAAAATACATCACAAAGTTCATAACAGAGGTAGGAAAACATATCTGAAGGATTTCTAATATTTAACGAAAGCTGATACTATCATCTAAATCCAAACCACACACACACACACACAGAAACCAACCAACCAGCTAAGCAACAAACAAAAAATTGTGACTATTTTACTTTATATTTGTACTTCTTAGTATCCTTATGCAATATATATATAATTTTCAAAATTCAAAATGTCTCCATTTCTATGATTAAAGTGACACAGTTTTTGTCTTATTATGTTCAGTTACTATAGAATTATGTATTTTGCCAAAAGAAGCTACCTAGGAATTCACTGAAACAAAAGAAGAGTGATTCCTTGAGTGTGTGTAAAAATCTTGCTTCTATACTATTCATTAACATTCAGGAAAAAGTAGTATCAGACAGAAAAGTTCTGGATTCACACATAGCTATGGCTAATGCTTGAGGAATTTTCCAGATTTGTTAAATTGACCACCATATTTTCTAGTAGCTATAAAAGTTTATGTGAGCAAACATACAAATGACTAGTATCTAGATGTGTGGTAGAGATGACAAGGGAGTTCTTAGACACTTTGTGACAAAGAAGCAAAACAAAGTCTGATTGGCATACTTCTGTAGGCATTCCAGTAAATACTGATGTTATTACTCTGTAAGAGTAAAGGAAAGTAAACAGCCCACATATCTGGGGAGATTTCTCTTTTTCTCTCAACTTGTGCTTATTATATTGGCAGGTCTAAAACCTATAGTGACATACCAAACATGGAGTCCTATTTATCTTTATTTTGTCATCAGATAATTTAAGCAAAATCTTAATTCTTTGATCTGCATACCATTAAGTACTAGATAACTGGAAACCAAGATATAGTTAAGTACACTGAAGAGGGAGTAGAAAAAATCTAAAATTGTCTTGAAATGAGTCAAATGTTAAAAGGGCAGCTATAGACATTATTCTCTAACAGGTAGGTGATAACTTTAGGCTATTTAAAAGCACATATACAAAAAAGGTATTTGCAAATTCTTCCTGTTCTTCTTTGAAGGGATCAGAAAGTTTTTAGGAAAAACACCCTGCAAAGACCATGTCTGTCTTCAAATTAATCTAAAAAGTGAATGAAGAAGTCACAAAAATGAACACAAAAATTGTTTGTCAAAAGCATCCTGCCTTATTACAACCTAGTTTAATAGCAGCATTTCTGGAAGTGTTGGGTTTGCACATTAAGTGCATCACTTAATTAAACATCCCAATTATGTGTGGGTGATTGAAAAGGTTTTCAGCATGATGTCAGTCTAATTCTTTAATAAATGTGAGATGGAAAATGTAGTCCCAACCTGTAGATGAGATTTACAGTGGAAATCATCATGTCTGTGTTAGAGTATACACTATATACTAGCTCATGGGGCCCTGTATTGTTAGTTTCAGATATTCAGACAAAGAGAGTCTGACCTCCCTGCCTCAGCACTTTAAAAAAAATGCCACTATTTGTATAATCAGTGCAAAAGCATATTCACATTATAGTTCTGTTCCGATCATAATAAATGAGGGTAGGCAACGTCTGATTTTGCCTTCTTGATCAATGCTTTCTGTTCTCTCCTGATTTATACCTGCAGGTTACTACCACATAAGAAATGATCGCACTGAATTGACAGGTTTGGTCCAAATTCCAGGCTTGGTTGCAGGTATAATATCTATTATAATAATAGCTTTCCAAAACCTTTCTGGTTTTGTAGTATTCAAAAGAACTGACAATGAGCTGAGGGATATCTCAAGCTTTTATCAAGTCCTAAGCAGAGTGTCTAAAGAGACCTGGGGTGGACAGTGCATACTGCTATTTAATGCTGTCTCTTAGCAGCAGAGAAAGTGTGACAGGGACAACAGAAAGAGCAGCAGAGTGCAGTCACGGCTGTGAGAGTCCTTTGAGTCACGATTCAACACTGCTTATTTTCCACCATTATTTTTGACACTAATTTTAATATTGGAGCCATGTAGTTACTTCTCTTCTGGAGGCAGAGTTTCTCCAACTTTACCCTTGTGAGAGTTTCAAGTAAACATCTCCGAGGAGATTTCAGCCTTTTCT
>NW_024429200.1:25161305-25326305 GCF_017639785.1 Mesocricetus auratus
AGGCCTTGAGTTCAGTTCCCAGAACCCATACGAATGAGTCAAGCATGTGGGCATACATTTGTGATCCTGGTGCTGGTTTCTAGGGATAGGTAGATCTAATTGGTCAACCAGTCTAGTTTACTTTTTAGGTTCTGGTCCAATGCGACACTCCATCTCCAAAAATGGTTGGGAAGCATGAACACCCAAGGTTGTCCTCTGGCCTCCACACACATGGAAGAGTATGGATAGGAAAGGTTTCTGATAGGTAGTAACTATGTAAAGTATGAAGGGTGCACAGGTCTACTTGCAACAGCAGGGAAGATGCAGATTATAGGAACTCTCACTCCAAGTTCCAGATCTTGGCTTGAAGCCAAGAAGAGATGAAGACTAGGCTAGAGATTTTCACTAGGGCCCTTATTTACACCCTAATAGAAGAGAAACTGCACTAATTGAGTAACTAATTACTTAAGAGCTATAGTAAAAAGTGTTCTGAAGGGGAAAGCTAGCCACAGTAAAAACTGTTGATTGAGGGACAGAGAAGGCTGCCTTGGGTCAAATCACTCAGGGTGAGAAGTTTGTTGCAAACAGAAATGATAATTCCATAAAATCCAAGTGGTGGGGAACATAAGGTTTTTACAGTGAAATCTGGGTGAGACTAGGAAAGCATGAAGTGATGTTATTACATGTTAATAAAAAACATAAGAAAGAAAAGTTAATAAAATAAAATGAAACCATGATCAACACACTCAAGCCAATTCAAGAAATTAGCGTAATTAGAAGAAAATGTTTGACTCAGTTAATACAGAGTTGAAGGTAAAAGTTTGTTCATGAAGTGGTTTGAATAAAAATGGCCCCCATAGGCTCACATATTTGAATGTTTAGTTACGAGGGAGTGGCACATTTGAAAGAATTAGAAGGGTTAGGAGGTGTGGCCTTATTGGTATAACTGTGCCATTGGGGGTGGGTCTTTGGGTTTCAGAAGCTCCAGCCAGGCCCTGTAGCTCTCTCTTCCTGCTGCCTTTAGATCAGTTGTAGAACAGCTTGCTACTCTGTTCTCTCTCTCTGATGATAACAGAGTAACCTCTGAAATTACAAACAATCCAAAATTAAATTCTTTTCTTTGACAAGAGTTTCCATGGTCATGGAGTCTCTTCACAGCAATGGAGCACTGACTAAGACACTTCTGAAGTCAAGTTATATGAAGAAGGAAGCTTGTGGTAATAAAGAAAACACCATTCTTTTCATAAGGAAGGTTTTGATCAAAGTGAACAGCATAGATGCCGAATGAGAGGCCTGAGTCCCAGAGTTTTAGTTTTCTAAAAGACAGGACTGCTGACACATTTCTCTTGTGAGTGGAACAAACTAGTAGTGAGTGAAATGTCAGTTGGATGTGAGAAATGAAAGAAATCCTTTATTCCTAAATATTTAACTTTTGTTTGTAGCTGCCAATGATGATAATCTCTTCTCTTTCTTTAATTTGAATGATATGTGTATATGAAAACTCCTTTTACCTCCATTTATCCATTAGACTATAATGTAAAACTGAAAGCTTAAACATAAAAGTAAAAAAAATCATAAGAAGTCTAGATGAAATAAAGAATAATTATTTTATAACCATAGAGTCAGAAGGAAGGTCCAACTGAAAATGAAAACACAAACCCAGAACTCATAGAGAAAAATATCAGAGTAATCAAGCATATTTTTAAAAATATGCATTAAAAACACAAGACACATTTACTGAAGACACCACATATGTAGGTCATAGAGCATGGAAAAATCGAGCTGTTATGGGTCTAGAAGTTTGGTCCTTACCGGCTGACTTGTCCAAACTTGTAGAGCTCAGGCAGACAGAGGGAGAAGCAACAATATGAGCAAAGGGGTCAAGACCATGTTGGAGAAACCCATAGAAACACTGACCTGAGCTAGTGGGAGCTCACTGACTGCGGATTTACAGCTGGGAACCTGCATGGAACCAATGTAGGCCCTCTGAATGTGGGTGACAGTTGTGTGGCTTGGGCAGTTCATGGGGCACTGGCAGTGGGACGAGGAGGCATCCCTAGTGCATGGACTGGCTTTTTGTTGCTCCATTCCCTATGGAGAGATAACTTACTCAGGCTAGATACAAGGGGATGTGGGCCTTGGTCCTGCCTCAAGTTATGTGACAGACTGTTGATTCCCCATGGGAGGTCTCACCCTCTCTGAGGAATGGATTCAGATGGGGGGGAGTGGGGGACAGGAGGATGGGAGGGAGAGGGGAAGTGGGATTGGTATGTAAAATAAAATTGTTTAAAAGTAAAAACTATTTAAAAATTAAAATCAATTCTGCAAGGTGAAAACCATACCTAGCATCATTATTGGGCTAAGAACCTATGGTTAGACATGTTATAGGCCCCAGAGGAGAACATACGATACAATTATCCTGCTAAATGACAATATCAAGTTGACTCCTGGAACTTGTCATTATACCCATATTTCAATTTGTCACTCAGCCTTCCTCAGAGAAGCTTCTATATACTGGTAACAGGTAATACAGAGGCCTCCAACTGGCCAAGGTCCAGAGAAGAAGAAACTACAGAATGCTCAGCTATACATGGAATATATACACTGTCCTTTCATACACCAAGACTCGAGATTATGGCAGAAGAGGGACAGAAAGAATATAAGAGACAGACGCAGTAGATGGCTACAAAAATATTTTCTTGACGTACCAAGGCACACATATGAACTCACAGTGGTTGAAGTAGCATGAGCAGAAGCTCTGTAAGCCTAAGCCTGACAGTCACAGCATAGAGAGAGTTGTTGGGTACATAATCTTGCCAAAGAGCTATTGTTGGATGTTGGAAGATGGAAAAACAGTTTACTTCACGAGTGTAGCTCCTTGTACACTGGCCACTTTCCAACGGAAGATCGTGTATCTAAGACAATTTGGGCAGCAAAATTGATCTTGAAGGATTAAAAATAAACAATCGGACACAAAGTTGAGAGTAGATGGAAGGGAATGATTCTGGGAAGAACTGGGTGAAAACAATCAAAGCACTTTGTATAAAATTCAAATAACTAATCAAAATAAAGCAAGTCAATTAAAAATAGAGGATAAAAATTAAAAAACTTAGGAGATATCTGCAACTTCTAGTATCCCTACTTTGTGAATATAGATCAATAAGAAAGGGTACAATAAGCCAACATACACTCTCACAAATCATTTCTCATTTAAAATAAACTGAAACATAGCAAACACTGAAAGCAAACTTAAAATGTTCTGATAAACTCATCTAACTAGGAAAGATGAGGTTGTATGACAAAAACACGTTGGTGGAGTCAGTCAAAATAGACATCAGATGATGGAATTACAAAGCAGCAAAAATTTATAAATAGTATTTGGATAACAAATGCCCAAACTAAAGCAAATCACTAAACTCTGAACTCTACCTTCAAAACCTTATCTCTGGTTGTAACTGTGAATGCTTCAAATGTTTCAAATGGCATCTGCTTGTGGCTAGTCACTAAGTAATCTTGGTTTGCACCAACAGATTAGCAATGAAACAGGAAACAAACAGTAGGACACTGGAAATATTATCAAGTCACAAAAAATCAGTGAGGTTGCTATTCATTGGTTGATCAGACATGATTCCCCAAACATAAATATCTATCCAAACCATATGTAAATGTGTAATATCTATGATCAGTCATCTAACTAAATAATTGCTACCTAGCTATCTATATAATCTATGACACTTCAGACACATGAAAAAAACACAAAAGACTTATATTGGTTATTTCTGGGACAGGAACCTATAGGATGAGATAGAAGAAACATGTTTTCCATTTTATAACTCTTTAATTTTGACCATGTATCTATATTATCAATGAAAATTAATTAAATTTTAATATATAAGTGAAGCACATTAAGATTAAAATAATTAAGTTTTTAAAATGAAACATTTTCTAAAAATTACAAATCGAAGAATTGATGAAATTAAATACCTATATATACATATGGATATAGATATGGAAATTATTCTCAGCAGTTTTAAATTCTTACAAAAAGTTTCCCAAGAAAAATCACCAATATAATTATATCAAAGTATATTAGGTGTGACCCTAGTAACGTGGCATTAGCTAAAAGGATTTTTGCCAGGCTCGTGAGAGTTTTCAGCAGAATATATGGGAATAGAATATTAATTAGAAGAGATTCAAATTTGAAATAAAAAGATAAGGTGAGAATGGAAATAAAATTCATACCCTTTTGAGATTTTATTGTTTGGGCGCCAAAACCTTGATAAATACTATTATCCTATACAACTGACAAAACCTGAAGGTGGTAAAAAGTCATTAGTCCTTGGTTTAGGTAACAACAACAACAACAACAAAATTCTAGTGAGAATCAAATCCTGTTTTTTTCTGCTGTCAGCAGCAGTATTTTACTTAGGCTAATGACACTACATCACAGTCCCCTCAAAGGTGAGGAGTACATCTTCTACATTCTTTTTATTTGTTTTTCATTTTTTGAGATGCAGTTTCAGTGGTTATCCTGGGAGTCTATCCTTGCAACCACTCTGTAGACCAGGCTGCCTCGAACTCAAAGCGATTCTCCTGCCTCTGCCATTCTTAACTTTCTTTTGGAGATTGTTTTGAATTTAAAAATTTGTTCATTCATTTGTTCCTATAGAGATGAGAATGAATTTATTTCTAACAAGTACCTTATAAAGTGTCAAAGTCTACAAACTTGTCTCTCTCCAACTTATGCATCCTAGGCGCAACATCTAAAGCAAGAGATGAAGAAAGACTAAGATCTGTATGAGATCAGTAAAAACTAAGGAAGGCAGGAGTTCTGGCTCTTCTTTCTGGGTCAGGCAGGGACCTAGACCACCACTGCTTTCCGATGAACTAAGCCTTGGAATCAGTTGAGGTGCTTCTAGCCTCCATCCCCGAAAGTCTCAGAATCAGATCCAGGACATCAAAACCTTTGCTCTAAGGGGTTGCTTACTCTTCCTCATGGAACTCAAAAAAGCCGGGCATGGTGTGATGAAGTATGCCAGACTCCATCTTGAGGAATTTAAAAATACATTCTACTATGTTGTGTTCATACAAAGATCTTTTAATGGATCCCCTGAGAACAGTTTGGAAAGTTTTGCATAATGAATTGAAATGGTTTCATTCTTATTTCATTTCCCACTCCTTCTCTTTTAGTGCCTGCTCCCTCATCTAGCTCCCTGTGCCTCATTTCCTCCTTCTTCACTCCTGTTAATCTGCTTAATTTTACCAAGAAGGAAATCATACTTGTTCACATTGAGATTATAATGTGGATATGTTTTATTATTGCAGCAATCCAAAATTTCTACAGATGCAACTGGTATGATACTAGTGAGTGCTAGTGCAGAGGTGTTTTCTTCTGAAAAAGTAAAGGGAAATGAAACTTCTAACTAAGTTCTAGGATAAGGTTGGCTGGAGTGAATACATGGAATGAAAGCGCCCATGGAGGGCCTTTTAAGGAGAGGAAACATATTGAAAAGGAAATATTAAATACTTCACAAGACCACAGCTCTTGAAAAATAATTTGCAAGAGTTTTCTCTTAGTGTTGGTGCAGGAGATGATGATTTTGAAAGAAAGAAAATCTTGAGTTTCTTGTTAGAGCCTTGAAAACACACTGTTTTCACAACAGGCTTTTCAGCATGCTTGACTCCTAAATCCCAGAGTGAGAATGAATAGGGTTACAATCACACTAAATACATTCTGCTAAGTGGCTCCATAGAAAGTTCTATTGACAATTCAGAAAAACAAACAAACAACAAATTCCTTAATTCCACAACAAGGCCAAGTGTCTGCATACACATTCCTTGCATTATTCTCATCAACAGGTAAGAATAGAGGAGAGCAGGATGAGAGATACCATAATAGATTGAGTCATTATAGGCTTAAGGAAGAGAGCTGACACTAATGAGATCTCCAGAGATCTACAAGGATAACACCAACCAGCAAACTAAGAAATAGCGAAGAGACTACATTAAATGCCCCTCCTTGATGGTAAGGTTGATAGCTACCTTATATGCCATTCAAGAACCTTCATCCAGTGACTAATGGAAGCAGAGACAGATACCCACAGCTAAACACTGAACTTAACTCCTGGAACCTAGTGACAGAGATGGAGGAGTGATGAGCAAAGGGGTCAAGACCATGATGGTGAAACCCACAAAGACAGCGGACCGGATAAGGGGGAGCTCTTGAATCCCAGACTGATGGCTGAGAGGCCAAGAGGGGACTGATCCAAACTCCATGAATGTAGTCTCAGTGAGGAGGCCACAGAAATCACTGGGACCTTGGGTAGTAGATCAGTGTTTACTATGGCTTATGAATGATCTTTGGGAGCCCATTCCAAACAAAGGGATGCTCTCTCAGCCTGGACACATGGTGAAGGGCCTAGGTCCTTCCCTGGATGAAATGACAGACTTTAGAGATCCCCCCAAGGAGGGCCTCACCCTCCTTGGGGAATGATGTGGGGATTGGGTGGGGGGCTGAGAGCTGGTGGAGGGACAAGGGAGTAGGGGTGGGAGAGGGAGCTGAGAATGACATGTGAAACATTCATGTTTCTCACTTAAATAAAAACATTACAAAAAAAGAAAAACATTCACTTAAATCATAGCAGATTAGAGATCATTTAGATGATTGTTGCTTTGAGGACTTCAGACTGACTCAATACAAAACACCAAAGACATACATTCTTATGACTTCATCACAGGATTTCATATGCTCACAATTTCTCTTCATAACACCTTCAGCATTGAAATAGCAATAGCAGCATATAAAAGACACGTGCAAATGCTCATCTTACCTCAGGGTTATTTCATTTTCCTTTGCATACATTCACATTGTAAAGTCTCTGATTTCTACATACTTATTGCTATCTGTTGTACATGTAAACATTCTTGTTAATTGTGGTAGTTTGAATATAACTGGCCCCATAATCTCGTAAAGAGTAAGTCTATTAGGATGTATGGCTTTGTTAGACTGGGTATGGCCTTGTTGGAAAAAGTATGTCACTGTCTGGGTGGGCTTTGATATTTCCTATGTTTAGTGTATTACCTAGGGTCTTAGCTGACTTCCTGTTTCCTTTAATATGTAAGATGCTCAATTACTACTCCAGCACCATGTCTGCCTGCATACCACCATGAACTGAACCTCTGAAACTTTAAGCCACCCTAATTAATTTTTTTAAAATAAGAGTTGCCATGGTCATGGTACCCCTTCACAGCAATAGAAACCCTAATTAAGACACTATCAAATTGAAAAAATCCTCTAACTGAATGTTTACATCTCCTTTTAAAATATGAGCCTTGCATTTTCTTTAAAAATGGTATATGATATCCACGCACAAGCTTAACCCATTTACTTGTAATCACAATATATTCTGATTGTATCAAATGCTGTCTTATATACCATTTGTTTTCTTGTGTTGTAGATGTCAACAAAATTTAAATTTATATAGAAAGTCAGAATACAGAATTTGGAGGATGAATTCTTCCTTTAAATTGCAAGAGTTTAAAAAATGAAAAAAAACTGCCTTTTGTACTATTTTTTCCAACTTCTTCTTTACTGATGTGTTTTCCCTCGACTGGTTTGGAGTATGACTCTAACAGACTGATGCGACCATAATGGATAACTTCTCTGCTTTAGATACGTATAAGTAAACTGGGTGTTATACCATCAAGCTTCACTTACCGAGCCCTGAATGAGATAAAGCCTTGGCAGGGCTTGGTACAGTAGCTGATGCTCTGTCAGCACTCAGTATTTGCTTTCCTCTCACTTACCATTTAGCAGAAAACTAAATCTGCTATGCACACTGTTACTAAGATTCTTTAACCCTAACCTCTGAGAAGATGCACTTCATAGAACACAATTCCATATACTATCAAAGGTACCTTACCTCATCTGTTTCTTTCCTAATTATCTTGCTGTTTCTTACTCTGTGTATATAAATGAGGTGAAGACTAAGGGATCCATAACTAGGATCTTCAAAGGCCAGTCAAATGCATGTTTTATAATATTTTTGAGCTCTATTATCATCATCATCACCACCACCACCACCACTATCATCATCATCATCATGACATTTGGAAAAAGACACAGCTGGGATTCATTGTATGGTTATGTATCCCAAATGTTCAGTAGATTGAGACAGAGGGACAACTTCCTCGCTAGCTTTCATTCAAGCAGTGTTTCTCAACCTTTGTGTTATAACCTTTTTGGGGGTTACATATCAGATATTTACATTATGTTTCATAACAGTAGCAAAATTACAGTTACGAACTAGTAGCAAAGTATTTCATCAGAACTTGAAGTACTGCATTAAAGGGTCACAGCATTATGAAGGCTGTGAAACACTGGATTAAAAGGTTCACACCTTATCTACAACAGTCAAAAATTGAGAAAGAGAGATAAAGGGGAAGGAGAAGGGACAAGGCGTGGTGGCTGGGCTGAGGAGACATTTAAGGGGTTATCAATATGTTTGATTAAAATGTATTTCAAATTTTGTTGATCAGGGAAACTTGAACATGTGTTGAAATCTGTATCTAGTTTTTGAGTTATCTGTGCCTTAACTTGAAGCAGAATGTACCTACTTCTCTGGGTATAAAGACTAGAAAATCCTGCTGTCAGTTGACCACAGGCACATCACAGAGCAGCCATCCACACATGCCTGCTCCCTGCACAGCTTTTATTACTGTGGAGTTTGTCTCTTGACAGAGGACACTATTATCTTCCTGGTCAGCCAAACTCACTATTGCAGGGTAATTTTTATTCTTTCTTCAAATACAATTCTGCTTTCAATCAGTCAGTAACTAGTACTCAATCACTTCCACAATGCCTCTCCAGTCACAATCTCAGTTGCCATTCACATTTCCTTAAGCTTAGTTCAGTGCCTCACCATTTTTCATGTGAACTATTGTTACACTCCCTCAAGTGGTCTCCTAGACTCTAATGTCCTGTGTCTCCAATCAATACTACGTATTGTTGCAGAATTATCTTTTCCAAATACAACTCTCATCATTTCCTTATCAAAGACCAAGAAGACTTTCCAGGCCTATAGAGAGGAGTTCATTATCTTATTATAAGTTCAAGATCTCTCACAATCTGCCCCCAACCTCTTGGCACACACCTCAGAACCTCTTCCCAGAATGTGTCAGGGACAATGTCACCATCTGAGCACAGGTAATTCCTCTGTTTTATTCTAGGGTTTTCTTGTTTACTTATTTGTTTATCATTTTTCTTTGCCTGGAGTACAGCCATTCTCCTCAACCTACCAAATCCACATGCATAGCCTAATATACACCTAAACTTTATAATGTCATATGTATGGTATAGTCTTTTGTTTCTAGGACCATGAAGAATTCATCAAGTTCTTAAACTGTATACATTCAAAAGTTATTTAGATAAGAGATGCACTCAATACAAGATATAGACAGTTACTACAGGCATAATACATCCTATTGCCTCACAGAAAAAGTATTTTTATAGAAGTAAGAGTGATTCTAAAATCACAGTGAAAGTTTTACTATAGGAAATGCATAGACTAGCAACAGTAGCTTATTGTCATTGCCTAGTACACACCAATGCAGCTGTACATGCTGTACTCATATACAAGTAGAAGTAGAGTATATTTGCTTACATGAGTAACACTACAAATGGGTCAGTAGTATATGATGCTCTGCTATAAGAGCTATGACAAGATTAGATAACAGAAATTTTTAGCTCCTATGTTCCAATAAGATCACCTTTATACACATAGTTCAACATTGATCAAAATGTCATTAGGTGGTTCATGATTATAATTATAAATTTTTAGAGAACTGAAAGCAAAAGTAGACAAACAGACATTAAAACTGAGGGATTTTTAAAACAACACTCAGTGCTTTCAGATAAGTGGATGGATAAACAATCTAATTATTATATGCATGCATGTACATACATATATAATATTATGCACAATAATGATATTTACATTTTTAACTTTATCTAAAACTATCATATACACCATATCCTATTGTATAAACTTTAAGAAATGTTGAAGTCTCAAATTACTGATGTTTTTTAATCCATATAAGTTAATTGGCAATGAAAGCTAATTTAGGAAATTACAAGCATTGACCCATAATGCCGGCATATAGGACTCTTAGTTATGAGGATCAACAGTTTGAGGACAGCCCGAGGTACATGGCAAGATGAAGACAAAGACAGGGACAGAGACAAAATAATAACACAAAACACTACATGAGATTAAAAAGAAGTCATAATGAAATTTGAAAAGTCTTCTAAACTGAGTAATTGTTAGACTAAAACAGATCAGACAATGATAGTATAGAAAGCACTGTGCTTAAAGCTTACTCTTATATGTTGGAAACAGAGGATATAAAATCAATGATTTTAGTTCTCTTTCATAGATTAAAAATGCAAAAAGGATTGCAAATGAAAGTCAAAGAAAGAGGACAAGATATAGTTTAAGAGTAGGAATTAATGAGACTGGAAACATGAAATCTGGATGTGTGGCATAATGTAAAACAGAAAACAATGAGGCTTCCAGAACATAAGAGGGGACAATGCATGTAGGTGCTACTGTTGTGATGTCATTAGGTTTTTAGGTTCATCTACAAAAGCTATGAAATGTGAATAAAAAAGTTAGTAACTTAGGCTGTGTTGTAGCTAAACGTCTTCCTTTTGAAATACCCTCAAATAATTAATGGCCAAATCAGCCTGGGATTAGAAAACTCTAAACTACATTTCTGACAACATGTAAATCCAAAAATAAAGAACTATTGGAACTTAGTAACAAAAATAGAAAAAATGCACAGATATGGGACCAAAGACATTAAACAGACAACAAAAATGTGAAATTTATATAATATGTGACAATAAAAGGTTATAAGTTAAAGCTATATACCACTACACACTGTTATAAAGGTTGAAATCTAAAACATGTTAGACTTTAGCATCAAATGTTAACAAGTTTTCTCACTCTCATTCATAGCTGGCAGGAACACATGTTGATACATTCACTATGAAAGTCAATTTAGCAGTTTCTAATAAAACTAAACAATTTCTTATGCCACAAATCAGTAATCATATCCCCATACACTTCTTCATAAAGGTCAAAGGTGCCTGTCAACACCACAACCTGCATGTTGTGCTTACAGAAACTTCATTAATAATTTTCAAACTTGGAAGCAATCAAGATGTCCTTAAAGAAATAAGAAGATTAAAAAAACCTCACATATATGAACTTTTTTTTCAAAAAAATTCTATCTATTATGCCAAGAAAAGACAGAGAAACCCCAAAAGCATATTATTAAGGAAAAGAAGTCGTACTGAAAAGGCCACAGTGTATTATTTCAACTATGTGGCATTCTAGAAAAGATGTAACTATTGCTAGGATGAAAAGATCAGTGGCTTCTCAGGGTTGGACAGAAGAGGGTGGGTAAATATGGAAAACAGAAGATGTTATATGAACACATGACATTATAAATTTGTCAAAATGCATTGAACTGTAAAAACCTGCACAAATCCTTATAAACCTTCAGGCTTTAGTTGATACTAATGCATTAATATGGCTTATCAGCTGTAACAAATATAGCACACCACAGCAAGAACTTAGGTCAAAAAATAAATTAGGACCCAGGTAGGACAAATATCCAAAACTCTGTGCATCCTTCCTGTTTTAATTTTTCCTCTAACATAGTTTTGTTAAAATGTATATTAATTAATTTAAAGGTATATCCATAGTCTTAAAGAATGTACAATAAAAATATTAAAATGATAAATTAAGAAAAGGAATCGCTATAATTTGTCAATATTGACCTTATGAAAATGATATCATCACTATTAGAACTAAAATACAATAGTCAGTAGTGACAGCACAGATAATAAAACACAAAGATGCTATGAAAATTAATGTCTGTGAATTTAATACATAAGTTGGTCAAAGTCCTGAAAAAATACTTTATCAAAGATAGCAGAAAATCCTGAAGTCCCACATGTATTAACAATATTGAGTTCAAAAGTTTCTCATAAAAAGATCCCCAGGCCCAGCTGATCAGAACAGTGATTTCTTCAATTCAACAAACAAAAATGGTGTTTTATACCCTCTTTACAGTTATTTTAATATACCAAATTAATAATAAGGTTTACTACAGTGCTTAATAAAGAGAACGATTACAGGTTTACCACAGTGAATGCAGTAAATTTGATATAAATTCAACACTTGTTCTGGGTGAAAACCCTTGGCAAATCAGGACTAGATGGGACTTCTTCAATATGATAAAGCATCTATGGAAGCTCATAGCAAACATCATAGTTAGTGAAGGATACAACTAACATAGTGTTCCCCCAAGATGGTGAGATACGCAAACATGGCCATTATCCTGGTGTCTTTATACCATAATACTGCAAGTACTAGATACAACAATAAGACAGGGATTGTAATAGTAAATGCCACAAGCACTCTGTGGTGTGGTACCTGGCAGACTGTTAGTATCCATGCAACAAAAGCAGCCTTAATTTAACTCAATAGTGGGGAATCCAGCAAAAGCTAGAATGGGTGATAGAAGGATAGACATGACCAAAATACAATAAAAACTTTAATTAAAAAAGTAATTGGATAGCTAACAGAAAGTGAAGGTTTATATTTGATGCAAAATTATAATCAACTATAAATGAATTATGAATTAAACTTTTTATTAAAAATAATAAAATGATTGGAGAAGGATCAAGTTATTTCTTTTCATAAATAAACATGATTGTACATGCAGAAATAAAAGAAGCTACAGTTTATAGGAGTAAACGTGAACTTTATATGGCTAGAAAAGGAATTTCAAATATGTTTATTCTTGTAGAGACAAGTGGAATTAAGTAATAAACACTGGAAATAGGTTGAATCTTAATAATCTAAAGAAAAGTATCAAAATGAGAAATGAATAGAAAGTCCACTTTCTCATCTCTGAGCTGAGCAAAACTGGCAGCAACACTAACATGATAGAAATCACAATTTCATGGTGATGAGGTTGTACCCATTAAAAGACTGAACACTGATTTAATAACAGTACCTGTATGGAAAAAAACCCCTCTTCTGTTTACTCACTTAGTTGCATATCTAAATATAAAATATAGTTACTTTTCTCTTCTTTTAAAAAGAAATGTTTATTTGGGGCTGAAAGTTTCACAGATTTAGAGACGATTATCATGGCAGGGAACATGGCAATAAGCTTACAGGCATAGGCTGGAGTAGGAGCTAATAGCTCACATTTTGAGAGGAACTATGAAGCAGATAGAGATAACTGGCAATAGTATGGGTTTTTGAGACTTCAGAGCCACTGCCAGTGACACACCTTCTCCAACAAGACCACAATTCTAATCCTCCTCAAACAGATCCACCAACCTGGGACCACGTATGCAACAATATGAGCCCATGGTGGTCATTCTCATTCAACCCACCACAGTAAAAGTACCTTGGAGTTGAAAAAATATGAGATGTTTTGTAGTCAAGCAACCATGACTGGTCTACAAGTCCTTTTGCATGTAAAACTGACTCAAGATAGAACTAGCCATCTATTTTTCTTGACCATGAAAGTACTCACAATAGAACCCAAAGTATGTCATCTTTATGGGTGCGTGTGGTGGTCTCATTTTGATACTGATTAACTTGCATGTTGACTTTCTTTTTCTTCTTTTCTTTTGTATATTTGAGTGTGGTGGGTATGTATGTGTGTGTCCCACATGTGTGTGTATGTGTTTATGTGTGTATGATTATAAAAATGTCTTCATGTAGGGCCCCCAGATCAATGTCAGGGATCTTGCTTGAGCACTTTTCGACTTTACTCTTTTTGAGGCATGGGTCTTGCAGTGAAATCCAGATGCATTTAAGTAGCTACTACTAAGCAAGCTTACTCTAAGAATCTCAACTCCGTCTCTGGAGCAGGAGTTCTAATTGACTGCACATCCACCCAGAATTTATGACAGGGAATCCCAGTTCTGTTCCTCTTGTGTGTATACAAGTGCTTTAACTGCTGAGCCATTTAACATAACTGGAAGTGGTGCTGAAGTGGACTGAATCTTAGAGACATAAAAATTTTAAGAAGAATGTGAATGCCTGCATAAGGCAGGGTTCTCAAGGATATTATCTCCAAGTCCATTTAAGGTGGGCACATCAATCATCCATATTGAATGCACTGGATGAGATAATCCTTGTACAGATTAACAAATGCATGTTGTCATAAAGAAACACTGACTGGTCCTTCAATAGATTTGACTGTTGTATGTTTGGTAGCTAAAAGAACTCTAATATTGGGTTTGATGAATGGATGTCTGTTTTGGCCAAATGCCTACAGTAACCTGTAGGAGGTTTTTGTTCTTTAACTTCTCAAGTGCCTGGCTTGGGAAATGAATGTTGGCTTGGTTTGGACCCAAATGCCATGTGACCTACGTTTGCACTTGTGTGGAGCACCAGTTTCATACCTGTACTTAGCTACCTGGCCTGAGAGTGCTTTGTTTTAGTAATGAAATGCAGCTGTCATTTTTGCCAGCATTTATGCTGATACGGTGAGCACAAGATTCTTTCATAGGAGTCTCATTATGTAATGACACATCCTAATGCATTCGTGAAAAACACGTTGAAGCTTCAGAATTGATTGAGTACCTGTGGCATTGAATTAAATCTCTTCCATCGGCAGATGAACAGTATCATGTTTGCAAAAAAAAGTTTTAAAATATTTTCAGTGGAATTGTGATGGGATATTTGAATGAATTTTTCTTCAGTGAACTACCTATTTCAGAAGAACCTCTCGACTTTAGGTAGAGTTACACTTATGTCATACATGCCTACTATTGCACTGTATACTTTCTCATTGCCAGGATGGTAATTATAACTTTCAGATTTGTAAGTATTTATTCATTTCTCAAAGACCCTATAAAGAATAACATTTTACATTTGCAACTGTGATCTAAAATATGCATCTTCAAAATATGAGCAAAGATAAGAGCTCTAAATTTTCCTTTATATAAAAAAATAAACACATGGGCTTTTGTGTTTGAACTGTAATGATTCTGAATTATTTCTGATTAACAAAGAAAATGGTCAGCTACTTCAGTGCCTGTGATTACATCACAGTACAATGGATAAAGTCACTAATGGGTACCTCTGAGGTCAGGACAGAGACTGTAGCTTTCTAATTTGTTTATTAATGAGCCCAGGACAGTACTGTGTTTCTAGACTGTCAAGCTTTGTTAAAAGAATAAAATCTGTTAAAACCTTATACAGCAGACTGCAGACTGATAATATCATACTAATGTATAGCTTTGGAAATAAATAACCTTCCAAATTCCAGAGATATGTTTGGAGAGGAACTTAATCAGAGAAACTGCCAGTCTTTCATCAAAGGCAAGAGGAAAATGGAATATTCAAGATGCTGAAAAGAATTACTGCAAATATATGTGCACTTTTGGTCACTGATTTTTGATGAAGAAAATATTGTGCATAATAACTCAAGAATGTATTTAACATAAATTATATTTGCATGAATTATGTTTATTCATATGGTCAGATACATAATGGCTTGCTTGATAAATGGCTGATTAGTCTTATAATCAGCCCAAGAGGGACTTGCTTCAAAAAATTCTCTCTTGGGGGCAACTGACTTTCTAGATATTTTCCATGTGTTTCTGCTCAGTGAAATGGTACCAGATATGGATAACCAGAATAGTGCCCACCCATCTTCCTGTTTTCACTCTAGACACTGCTTGCTCAGGTTGTGATGCCTGGAGGAATTAATAAGGTTCAAAAAAAACCTCCAGTGTTTCCAGAAGCAGAGCAAAGGTATCAATGGAAAATCCCTTTGAGAAGAGGAGCTATTCATACAAAGGACACGCTCAAGGGAACTAGGATTTCTCAGTTAGATCATTTCAAAAAAGTGAGGTACTTCTGATGCATGTACAGAGAGGTTGACTTTTATCACCATGTGTGGATGACAAGACCACTGCCAGAATCTGACACCAGCAGGACAAGCTCAGATTTGGAATGAGCCTTTAACATTAAGAGGGGAATTCTTCCCATCAGTTTAGCAAACTTTGTGTGCTGAAATTAGCTGTATTTTCTACTCCATGTCTTGTGTCAGTATTATTCTTATTTCCCCTGGTTCTTTTCTTTAGTCTGACTTCAGTCACATGTGAGGCAAAATTACCCTGAATGTCCTTTGCTTTAAACATCCTGTCTGGTTAGAGTTGCAAATCAGTTGGACTGTTCTCTGCCACCCACTTCACCGTCATATGGTCAGGCTTCTTATCTTCAGGCTAGTTTTGGTTTTTCATGGAGTAACTTTATGGGGATCAGCATTGATAGTTTCTCTTCCTGTGATGTGAAACAAAGTACTTACTCCAAATTTGATATTCAAATAGTGGTGAATAACAGACTAATGTTGCTAGAGGACAATGTAACACCATTGATTCCAAAGCAAGTACCTCTACTGCTTACAATGTGTGAATTTGTGTATATACTACCACTATTCTTGCCACTATTAGGAATACTTTTCAGAAAACAAATCATACAAATGCCACAAGAATATGAGACACATAAATGTTTATGTATATAAACACATATACATATATTTATTTAAACCCCATATTATATAATACTGAATGCTTTCAAGAAGAATGCTCTAACACCAATGTTGTCTCAGCGGAGCCTCGATCTATGGCCAAGTTGAGTGTTTTTTTTTTAATATTATGGATTCCTAATGAAAATATTTTGGGATTCTAAAAAGTAAAACAGCTAATATAAGTATGTGGTGGTTAATTATAGCATGCGAAGTTAATGCAGTAAATCCTATAACCAAAGAAGACAATAATCAGTATCAAGTAATTGAAACAATGTAATTTTCACCTTTCTCTGTTATTAAGCATGAACGGTATATTTGATCAGGCATTACAATTATTTTTAAGAATTGTAGTGGTATCTTTTCCTTATTAAGAATGTTTATTCACAATTTAGTCTATTATGTTATAAATAACATGCACTTTCTTTTTTTCAGAGATGAAATGTATCAAAGCCTGTACAACTATTTTTAATACAAGAAAGAGAACTTACTGTCTTCTTTCTGACTCTGACTTCTCTTACTTGCAAACAGTTTACAACCCTGGGAAATTATCTTTATGTGATAGATACAGAAAATAAACAAAGTTCCATGTATAGAAGATTTAACTTTATCTATTGACATTTAAAAACTCAGTGAATCCTCGATATAGAATGGTATTCTTCGAACTTGTGCCCAAATAATAGGTGTGTATTCTTACAAATACAGCTTTGCCACCTTCCAGAAGCTGGGACCAAAGTTTCATTTCCCATGTCTGTTTGTGTTTCAAACACTCCCATAACTGGCACTGTCTCTGACTTTCTACTTTTTTGTTTTGCAAAGCTTCTTTTCATTTAATTTACCATATTTAGTAATAGTGGAAAGGTTTGCAAGTAAGAACTCTAGCACAGATAGTGTCTTTGCTTGCTCAGGGGTACACTCAACTGTCTGTTTATCAAGCTTGACTAAAGCAAAGCACTGGTAAGGCAGATGTGGAAACGTATGATGCCACTAATTGTGATTGACAACCTAATTAAACGGGGGTGGGGGTAACTGTTGCGTAAGTAGCCCAATGCAGAGAGGAGATTTGACTAAACTGAAACCTTCATTAACCCCACAGGATACTCTAAATTTGATATGTGGTTCAGGAGTCTCTTATTTCCCTTAGAATCAGTTTGTGAATTATTACAAAGAAGAATTATGTAAAAGTTATTTAGCAAATATAATCAAACTTGTCATTAGAGAATAAACAATATATATGGCTAAAACAAGCCACATTTTGATATGTAATAAAAACTAGCTATATCGATATTTGTAGTTTAAATTCTGTGTGTTTGCACATGCATTTAATTTTCTATTTTATTGCTGGGCTTCTATAACCTCTCCCTGAGAACAGAACTTCTGCAATAGTAGCCCAAGGGCAGACCTGCTACTGCTTTGATTCAATGAATTGCTTGATATAGTATTCACACTGTTTTAGTGAATACACACACACACACACACGCATACACATGCACACTCACATGTACATTTGGGCATATAAAACTATATGGTGGGACAGGACTTTTTTCTTTTCTACTTTGCTAATACGGACTTCTGTCTTTTCAAAGCTAATGTTGTAAGATGATACTCAAAATTTTGGGCATCATTTGAGTTAGAGGCGCATAGCATACTGTCAATGATTGCTTTCATTCTTCTTCCTTTCCCTCTTCTCGCTCCTCCATCTGAGAACGGGTCTAGTTCAGGCCCGCTTTAAACCTGCAAGCCTCCTGCCTCAGCCTCCTCAAACTTATACCAGACATGTTCCATCATACTCGGCAGGAGGGGGACAGACTTATTTCAACTACAAATGAAACCAAAAGAAAGAATTTACCATATCATGTTTAAAGTCAGTACATTGAACCTCACAGAATATATTGGTATGATTTTAAAATAACAGCCATAAAACAGATATTTGTAACTATATGAACAAAACTATCACAATGAAAACAAAGGGAAGTTCATTTGACCCTCAGCTGTTTTGTTATTCAGCCCACAGAGATGAACTTACTGCCTCAACTTGTAACAAGAAAGCAGAACTAACTCATTTTTTGAAAAAAAAACACTTGAAGCAAATGGACATTCACTAAAATATCAAGCTGGTGTCAAAATTGCCAATTTTTAAACATAATAGAGTGCTGTATTACTTTCGTCGTCTTAGATATGTTTCTTGTAATTGTATTATTGTAATACCCATTGTTCTAAAACAATATATCTTTAAATGTAGAATTCATGATAGTCTAAAGGGACAGGTTAAAAGTGGTTACAGACTATTACCATTACTTGAAAGTAAATGTAGAGAAGAAAGGCTAATCAAGAAGGAAGGCAATATTTACAGATTTGGATTAAAATGGATCAGTAAAGAAAATAGCTTGTGATGGGTTCAATAGACTGATGGTATCTCTTGAGAGACAAAGAGAGCATATGCATGAAAAGCAGTCATTTGTATCTGCCTAAGAACAGTCTCCTACATAAAATATCTGATATTTGGGGAAAGTTTTATTTCTTATGGCATGCATTTCATTTAACATATATTTAAAGAACATAAGATGGGACCTTAGTGGTCTTGATAAGCTCAATAGTGAGTCAAAATAATGAGTTAAAATTATATTTTTTATTTCATATGAAGGCAACAAAGTTCCTGAATCAAGAATTCCATGTAAAAGTAGAATTGGTACTTAATTAACCATACCCAAACTTCATACGTCTGAATTCCCAAAAATTGAAACCTTGGCAAGGGAAACAGGAAATGCTAAGTGAAGTCAAGTTATTATGAAAAGCATAAAATGTAAAGATGAAAAGTATGTATGTGCATATAGACAAATATTTTGTCACTTGGCCTGTCAGAATCCAATCGCATGCTTACATACATAATTAAGAAATTCCACAATAGCATCTCAGTTACCTTTGCCTTCTCACCTGTCTCACATACAACTACCAGAAGCAGCTTTCTAAACTTAATTGGCAATTAAATTATCAAATAAAAGTCCTCTAAGTCATTTGGTCATACCATTCTCATTTCAACTGTTCAACAGCTATATAGGGTATGTAATTCTCTCGGAATATGGTGTTGAGGCAGTACAGTAGTTCATAGTCTGTAGTACAGTCTACGAACAGGAATGCAGAGACATGGATGGGAGAGATCATTTGGAAATGCCATTTAAGTAATTGAGGAGAATACTTCTACAGAACTTCTGGTCCCTTGCCTACTGTGCTGTGTCAGATGGAGATCTGTGCACAGCAACAGAAAGTATCTTCCCTGAAAATGGATACATGATTTACAGCAAATAATGAATATACAAGTGTAACACGTAGGCTGAGGGGATCCTCTTTAAATACAACTGTTGTATAGCCCCCCCAAAATACAGCTGAACACAAGTTACCACACAACAGTGTAACACATCTACCACAGAATAATTTCGTCTTATTTTCAATATGATGAAAAGTCAGAGCACTGTCACTACTTAATCTGACTTAAAGATGTTTGGCTGTAAACAACTCCAAACACATCTGGTATTTACTTTTTGGCAAATATTTATAAACTACCTGGATTGACTAATACAGACTAATGGGTAATTGCAAAAAAAATTTAGTAACCTAGTTACTTGTAAACCTACGTTAGTTAAGCATTTGTGGTATATGTGTCATAGCAGTCAGAATGAAGGTTGCTTGATAGCTGGAGTCTATACAGAATGCATTCTTCCCAGCTCAGTAGAATTTTACTTCCTTTATTTTGGTCTGGAAAATGTTAGGTACACATTAGTACATTAGTAGATCATTAATTTATCCAGAAGGAAGATGACTATTGGACTATTCTGAGCACATAGCGTTTTGAGAAATGGTTTTGTATTAATACTAAAAATATTTTGAAGAACAAGAATCAACCAGGAAGAATTTTCTTGGTTTTTTTGCTGTTGTTTTTGTTGTTACTAAAATTTATGAGAGTTGGTCATGGGGGAACAGGAAG
Source organism: Mesocricetus auratus (assembly GCF_017639785.1). Classification (NCBI taxonomy): domain Eukaryota; kingdom Metazoa; phylum Chordata; class Mammalia; order Rodentia; family Cricetidae; genus Mesocricetus; species Mesocricetus auratus. The sequence goes on from NW_024429200.1 coordinate 25,181,896, forward strand.
TTGAGTGGGTGGGGGTAGAATAGGGGGAAGAGGGAATCATAGGATAGAAGACCAGAGTGACCTCGAGTGATCTAAAGGGATAACACCAATTGGCAAGCTAAGCAATGGTGGAGAGACCACCTCTAATGCCCATTCCTGATAATGAACTTGATGTCTATAACCATCCGGGAGCCTTCATCCTGTGACTGATGGAAGCAGAGGCAAACACACAATTAATCACTGAACTGAACCCAAGGAACCCAGTGACAGAGAGAGAGGAGTGATGAGCAAATTGGCAAAGAATGGGCTGGCAAAACCAGCAGAGACAGCTGATCTGAACAGGGGAGAGCTCTTGGACCCAGACCGACAGTGGGGAGGCCAGCATGGGACTGATCTGGACCCCCCAAATGTGAGTGTCAGTGAGAAGGCCTGGGCAACCTATGGGGCCCTGAGCTGTGGACCAGTGTCTATCCCTGGAATACAAACAGTCATCGTGTGCCCATAGCACAAAGAGGGATGCTCTCTCAGCTTGGACTCTTAGGGGAGTGCCTGGACCCTACCCAGAGTGAAATGACAGACTCTAGATATCCCCTATGTGGAAGGATTTGGCAATAGGGTGGGAGGGGGGGAGGGGAGTGTGGGAGGAGGGGAGGGAGAGGGAACTGGGATTGACATGTAAAACAAGCTATTTAAAATTAAAATAAAAAATGATAAAAAAATTCTGAGCTCTCTAGATGCATACTGTATAGCTATAATATCATTTGTGAAAACATAATAATAATTACACCTTAGTTATAACCTCAACTGAACATGTCCTTCATGGTCAAGAAGAAATACGCATGCCTACTCTTACTTGTTTTTCTCTACATATTTATTGTCCATCTTTCTCCTCTGCCAAACAGAAATAGCAGCCTTTTCCAGGTTCTATACAATGTCTACATTCTCTTGCCAAATACAGTTCTACTCGAAGATATGGTATATACTATTGTTAATGAACTTCAGTGGGAGAAAGACCCTTAAAGGCTGTAAATGGCTCAAAAGCTTCTCTGCATACATCTGCATGTAAGAAATGGTGCAGTATGGTCCATTTCATTTACATTTGACATACACTAGGAAGAAGCTTGCAAAGTGAACACTGGTCCCCAGAAGGCAGGCTGCAGGCAGCCTGAGAAAAGTCTGTATGGAGCTAATCCTGGGAGATCCTCTCTGGTCTTTGATCCATAGTTTGGAGATTCAGGCTAAAGAAGCTGTAGGCTATGGGGTTTGCTGAGGTGTGCGTTAAAATGGCAGAACTCTTCTTTCTAATATATGGCCAAGATCATGGCTTTAAATTTTTATGAGAGACTCGATTGTAGGCAGAATTTCTTTGAGTTACAGTTTTACTACCAGGGAAGGGGAGACAAAAAGTCACACATAGTTATTAACAGGAAACGAAACTTTCTGAACTAACTGAATTAAACCACTAGCAAAATGTGTGCTGTAAATGGCCTGTTTGTTTTGTTTTGCTCTTTGAGATGGTCTTACTCTATAGACCAGACTGATATTGAACCCAGTCTCCCAAGGGCTGAGATTACAGTGCATCCTGCCTCTACATGAGGTTTTGCCATTCTGTAACTCCCTGTCTCTCTGGACTTCAGGTAGAATAGGGCGTTGGAATATTGTTAAACAGTGTATTGTGACATTGATACATATATAGTCCATAAATATTCATTGCTCATGTTAACATTTTATTTCAAAATACCTTTACTTTTGGTTTAGTGTGATATAATGACCACCCAAATCTATTGCCTTTGTCTTCCCCATTAGCTTTTCAAACAATAAAATTGTACCAGAATGGGAGCAAAGAAAGAAAAGTTACCAGCCACGAACCAGGGTAATTCTTGTAGAAACTTGGTAGAAAAATGAGCACAGGAAACAGTAGACAAACAAAACAGTCTGGGAAAATGCAGCTTAAAATACCAGCAGAAAGAACTCAGGGGAGAAGCAGAAATGCTAGAGGTGGGCAGAGAACACAGTAACTACAAGCCCAGCTACAGATTTCCATGGGAAGCCAGCCTCCAGTATGAAGTACCAGTCTGGCAATGGTGGTGATGCTAGCGAAATTATGATGCAATGACCTAGTATGAAGTCTGTCTGTCAACCCATTCTTATTTAAGGAAGAAGTGACTAATTGAAAGCAATATACACAATCTGTAGACTCCTAACTCTGTCCCCGAGCCCTATTAACCAGCCTTGTCTTCCTTTATCCATCGAACCAGCAAGCAAATCAGTGGGTAGTAGCTGAAAACCAACACTGTTTAAAACAAGAGAAAATGAACCAGCAAGCTACATAGGGAGCAGGAAAATGGGTTAAGGACCTTTTGATTTATAAGCCTCATGGTTTTATAAAAGAAATCAGAACCCCTTCTGTTGTTGCTATTAAACAGTATCCTTTGTAACAGAGTAGGTATTTGGGGAAAAGGTAAAGTTTAAGTCAATTGTTTTAGTAATAATGATAGCCACTTGACTAATGAAGAAATAAGAAAACTAAGCAAAAATTTGGTGATGATAATGAATGCCAAGTTCTTAATTTCTTAAAACCATATTTTATCCATAGTTAATAAGTCAAGAAACAGAAGCAATACAATCCTTATAAGAAGCATATAGGAATTAAAAACAAAATGAACAGTTGGGCTTAGGGCTTATTCACTGCTTAAATTAGTCAATTTCAATTTATTTTCATTTATAACTGCAGAATTACATTTTTTTTGTTGAAGTATGACACTACATAGCACAATGAATTGAGGAAAAAATGTTAAAAATGTTATGTGATCCTATAGTTTGGATACTGAATATTTTCCAAATGGCTATGTGCTAAGTGACCCGTATCATGCTTTCTGAGAAGGCAGTAGTGACCCATATCTCACCCTCTGGGTAGGGCGGTACAAAATAGTTTGGGCTTCCTGGGAGGAAGTAAAGTCACAGAGGATGTACCTTTGAGACCTCAGACTGCCTCTCCCCATCCTTTTCCCTAATATTTTTGTTCCTATCCCCATTTTTCACTACCCCTTTCTTGCTTTCCCCCACTATCTCCCTCTTTTCTTCCTTCCTTTATGGTTTTCATAAGGTGACTAGATTTTCCTGACAAAAAGTTGCCACTGTCACGGAGCCCAAAGCACCTGAGAAGGCAAAATGATTGGGGAACTAAAATTGGAATTGTGAGCCAAAATAAACTTTGCATCTTTATGAGTTCATGTATTTTTCATCTTGATAGAAAGCTTATTAACAACTCAACAAAAATATTTTAAAAATCTGTTCTTTTGCATGTTTTAATTATTATAGTGTTAAGTGTATTTTGTATTAAGTTCCCACCTTTCTTGATAGCATCCAGGGTCTGACCAGTGGCTCTGTTGATTTGACTCTTTGATTTGACCTTTATTCCTCCTTGTCTCAGCTAATAATTGACCATTTTATAAAAACAATAGTTTCAAATCAGCTGTGTTGCTGTTTTATTATGTTGATTTTCCTCTGAAACTCACAACACTGTCTGACATTTTTTCCAACACTCTTTCTCATATAAGTTCCATGAGAAGAGAGACTTTCCTGATATTATTTGCCATTATAGTTCTCTCACACATAGTAGGTATTCAGCAAATATTTGTGGACTTAACTGATCCTGTGTACATTAAAATCCCTTTAGATTATTCCCACTTATACATATTTTCATATCTTGATTCTCAAGTCTCTATATAAGTAGTTTTGGCTCTTAGAGATTTGAGGGATTCCAATTATTTAAAACTAATTTCTTTGTGTACTTATGCTTTTGGGCTAGGGTTCTATATCTAGATCACTTTAGTTAATAGCAAGAAAAAATAAACTATATTTCCTGACACTATTACGAACATCATACTGTTGATTTTTCCCATTAATTCAAGTTGAATATTATTCTTGGTTTAGAAATAAAACAACCTAAGACTTTAAAATTTACTTCATTGCTAAAAGTGTCTGATTGGATACAGTCAAAATGCCCTGTGTAAGAGGAATATTCAGAAATCATTGCTGTTGATGAAACTGCATGTCAGCCAGTCTACAGTCAATATGTTTCATATTTTTCTAAACACAAAATGACTGTTGTTAAAATGAAGGCATTTCCCTCAGGTCCCCAAGAGTATAACAAATAAGGAAAACATTAATTGTACATATAATTTTGGGAGGTTTTTCGAGACAGGGTTTCTCTTTATTGTTTTGGAGGCTGTCCTGGTAGTTGCTCTGTAGACCGGGCTGGCCTCGAACTCACAGAGATCCGCCTGCCTCTGCCTCCCGAGTGCTGCGATTAAAGGCATGTGCCACCAATGCCCAGAAAACTGTACATATTTTGAGGGTAGAAATTATTGTAATTTCTATTTTCAAGATACTTAAAAAGGCTCAAATTCTAAAAGAATAATTTATCAAAAAATAAAACAAAAAACAATAGCAAAAAAGTTGTCATCTTGGGCTGTAACAAATGTTCTTTATCATTTGGGAACATCTAACATGTAGTTATCAAAATTTATGTACAAATTATCTCAGTCCTTTCAAATCTGCTTTTAACAATGAAGCTGAGAGAAGGAAGAAAGAACAAACAAACAAGCAATACCACCCTGAATTACTTAATACCTAAGGACATTTAATATGAAGCTGAGACCTTCAGAGCCACCACAGTGATCCCAAGAATGATGCATTCAACTGCCTCATACTCACCAAACTGATAGCTGATTTCAACTTGGAGAAACAATCATATAGCAAGTGAGAGAATGGTCTCCACTTATATGAACTTAAGATTTTTCCCTATTTTACCTGTAAATGCATTTTTGAAAGTGTTATGATTACAAAGGCTTGAATAGTAGAACTTAATTTGTCACTATTTTTAAGAATTACTGCTTTTATTTATGTGTGTGTATTGTATTTATTTCGATAATTGAAGCTGTGACTTGGTGGAAATTATTAAATATATAGTAGTTTAAAATCAGTTATACAATGACAACCCACTAAATTCAGCTTTAACTAGCAGTTTATATTAGTTCATATTGCCAGTAGTACTTTGTACTAGTGGAGCAGGGCTGGGAGATAGGGAGGATGAACTTGAAAGGTATGGGAAGAAGATAAGACCGTGCCTTAGTCAACATTGCTGTGAAGAGTCTCTATGAGCAAGGGAACTCTCATGAAAGAAAAAATTTAATTGTGGCCCTGCTTACAGTTTCAGAGTCTTAGCCCATCATCATTATAGAAAGAGACATGTAACATGCACATATGTTGCTTGAGAAGTAGCTCAGAGCTACATCCTGGTCCATAAGCAGAGAGAAAAGACTGGGCCTGGCATGGGGTTTTGAAACCTCAAAGCCCTCTTTCAGTAACACATTTCCTCCAACAAGGTCAAGCCACCTAATCCTTTTAATACTTTCCAAGAGTACCTCTCCCTGGTGGTTATGCATTCAAATATGTGACCCTGTAGGGACTATCTTATTCCAAACATTACGAAATGAATAAGAGGAAAATGTAATCCTAATGGATCCATGTATGGAATTGTTAAAGAACAAACTTGATAATTTTTTCAAAGTAGAAAACATAAATTTAAGATTGAATGAGAAATCAATTATATGAGCTACTGTTTGAGATCTTAAGAGAAAGTATCTGGTAATGGTCTTAGCTAATCAAATGCTGGTGCATATCACAATTTCTGACTTAAGGCACAGAAACTATTTCTGTTCACACAGAATCTGGATGTACTTTACTCAGTTTAAGATGAATTATGTTTAAAAGTTAAATAAAATGAAAGAAGTGGCTAGGCAATAACACCAAGATGAGTCAATATTAAGTACTTTATAAGATGCAAATAGTGTTAAAATATATGTGCATATTTAATGCACAAGCCAAAGTCATCAATCATTCGATAAAGTGTCATTTAATTTAACAAATGATAACAAGGAATTTATAAATGGAAATTTAATAGAAGAGTAAACATCACTAAAAATACCTACACTGACTCACATTACAATAAATCTCTTTATCCTTTTTATATTCCACAAATAGTCTGTTTACTTCTGGAATACTTATAGTATATATCAGAGACTAAGGATAAAAAATGTTTTTAATGTCAAGGTGTTAAGTAAGCCTTCTCACAAAGCATAAAATTGCTTATTTCTGAGACTTTTAGTTACCACAATCAGCATCACTGCAAGGTATGAGGACTGTATTATTTTCTTAAGTTGTTCATGCATTTGCACACTACCATTGGGGAAATCAAGAGGCACACACACACACACACACACACACACACACACACACATTGAAACTAACATTTTTTAGCAGATGTGCTAAACTTTACTGAGCACATAAATTGACCGTAGTTTTTGTTAAAATGCTGTTTAGTATCCAGCCTGCACAAGAGGGGAGCCAAGAATCTGCATTTCTAACCAATTCCCAGGTTTAGGATAGTTCATGGAGCAAACTTTGTAGAGAAACTCTCTGTAATCAATGTTTCCTGATTTAACTAATCATCAATCAAAACACCTGAGGCAGTAGGAAGCAATACAGAGTTTATGACCTACTCACTAAATAATAAATCAAATTTTGAGATAAGAATCAGAAGCATATATCCCAGATAGCTAAAAATTTTGGGATAAATGTATTTTAAGACAGAGTTAACAAAAGTTCTATTTATTTTTAATGTATAATTATTCCAAAAATCACTAGGTATTTGAGAAAATGTTCTTGATATGAAAGACAGAAATCTAGCATTAGAAGTTTCAGGGAACAAACTTCTGTGGCTGACTTTCATTTACTATTGTGTTTTCCCTCAGAAGCACATATCTCCTAAATGAGATAGATTAAACATTATAACTGAGAGCAAAAAGGAAATTTCCACAAAGCCAAATAAAAGATTCCCACTAAAAATACCTACTGAGTGCCAAGCACTGATCTAGAAAACTCAATGCACATTTCTTAACACTGATCTAGAAACTCAATGTGAATTTCTCAACATGTATCCTGGGAAAATGAGATCTGGAGCCCAAGGTAACCTAAATATAGCAAAGCAAACAGGAGAAGGAGGGTGGTTTCCCTCCCATGCAAGTGAGACTATTAGCCAAATATAACAAGAGCTCTATGAATTCTACCACTGCATACAGGGAGGAAATGGGCCAAGGCACAGAGTTTGAAAATGGAGTAGACCTATTTTAGGGCAGGGTGAAGATTCAACTATTTTTGAAAGTTGGTTAAAAATAATAACAAATAGGACACATGCTATGAGGATGTGATTTTAGATAAATAGCAGTCTCAGGAATGCTTCATAAGTTCTTCAACTGGAAAGATGGTGAGTGTTAAAACGAGTAAAATGTTAGTTCAAGAAAGATGACGAAATATAAACTGATAGGGAAAACAGGCAGTGTGGCTGAGTACGTATTGTTTTAAACAATCAAACTATTGAATATGGCTACAAATGCCATGGTTTATAGAAGATGGAAAACAGAATAAAGGCAACAACATTCAAATACACAAACATTATTCTGATGTTTTTCCCAAGACATACTTAAAAAAAAAACTAAGTTTATTTGATTTCTTACTGGTGGTACTAAGGAATGGAACCATGTCTTCTCATGATCTAAGTTACATGCCCAGACACAGGGTGTAGGGGGGCACTTCAAAATGATATTTGTGCTAAGAAGTTACCTTGGGATCAGATACATCTAAGTTTCATCTTGGCTCAGTCATTTACTTACCTGTGACACTGGACAGATAACCTTACTATAGAGGTGTGCTGTTTTTTCAAGAGAAAAATTCAGATGTACTGAGTACAGATGCCTTGTTGACATGGACACCTTCTCAGTTTGGGCTTTTAAAACAGCAAAGGTACAGTGCTCTTAGCCTCATGAGCTCTGATAAACTAGTTCCTTTGATTAAAATTCTAGAAACTCCATTTGGTGGGCTCCAATACACACTTTGGTGAGGGATGGAAAAGATATTATCTAGAAGGTTAAAATGAATTATTCTCAGTAAAAATGATCAAGGAACTACTTCTTTACAATAGAAATATCTGGAGGCTTTTATTCCAAATGCAAGTCACCAATACTTCAAATTCTAATATTTCAGGTCGACTTTATCAAGAAATGTCTGTGATAAGCTGTCCATGAGTGCTCAGAGAAGAGCAATTTATTGTTATCAGTCATCAATGTAGCAGTAAATCTATTCTTCAGGCCAGTTGTTAGAAAAGAAAACCAAAAGACCTACTGAATAGAGGGACAAGATTTGGAATTGAGCACTATGCAAAGAATACTTGGGTGACGGCACATAGAACTTTGCATGATAGGCTCAGAAGTGTCAAATGTGCAGGGAAAAAGGGTAAAGGAAACATTTTCAACTCTTGTCTCTGGGATGAAGGGCCCATTTGTGTATTGTGTTGTTTTTGTTATCCTTATACTTTGTTCAAGGGAAGGCTATTGGTTCAGGCTTGTTAACTCTTTTCTCTGTTTGCATTACATTTTGTGTAGCAATAAAACGGGATTTAAGCAGTTAAATATGTGTATAAGGGCAGTTTCATGGCTTCAATTCTCAGGTTGCTCTTACAATTCAAACTGGCAATACAATGGAAAAGAGATTATCATAATATTTCTGCATATATTTTATTCCTGTTACATTTTCTGTTTGCATTAAAGGATTTTCACAGAAAAGGAAAAATTTCTTTTTATCAATTACCAAAAATTAACCAATTACTTCAGAAGTTCAATCTTAATGTATCTAAATGTTTCATAAAATAATTAATGTTCTTCAGAGCTAAACTAATTCACCATGACTGTTGCAGGGAGAGGAAAGGATGTTCACGTGTGACTGAGCTATTAGAGTCATTCTGGAGAACAGAGTTGCTAAGTTTTAACTCTAGTGAGGAATCATTCTCTCAGTTAATAATAGCATCAAGTGTAACCAATATGGTGTGAGTGGGAAAAGCTGTCACATCTAGAACATTCTAACAACTGTGTTCATGCCTTTCTTTCATTTACATGGGTCTGCCACATTTAGGAATTCCTAAAAGTTAATATGAAGTTCAACATCAAATTCACTGCCACTTGGAGAAGAATAGTACAGTATTCACACAGATTTGCCAAATGCTGTAACACAAATTTAGCTAACGCTACAGCACGGGTCTCTTCCTCACATTTCTAGCAAGTTCTAATGATGGTGGGGTTCTACTCCTTTTAAGAGGATCTTCACCCTATTTTCCTGATCTTTTCAAGTCATTCTTCTCTTATCTGCTACACATACTCTCTCTGTGTGCATCTCTCTCTCTCTCTCTCTCTGTGCGTGTGTGCGTGTGTGTGTGTGTGTTTGTACATTGTGTGAGAGTGTATGATGAGAGCATGTGCATGTCAAAATGGGCATACAGAGGTCAGAGGACATCTCTGGGGGGAGTACAGCCCTCACCTTTTCTGTTGTGGGAGACAGTGTCTTTTGTTGTTTTCTATGGCCATGTGACTCTCCACCTCCCTTCTCACTTTAGGGGTGTTGATATTAGTGCCCATGTCTGGCATTAGTTTGAGGGAATCTGAACACAGGTTCTCACCCTTTCATGACGAATGCCTCCCACGCTGAGCTATCTCCCCAACTCACATTTCACACCTAACTTCCTCACCTAAGGTGTCACCCCTCCTCCAAGAGCTTAACTTTTCCTTTGTGTTCAAATCATAGTCTTATCTTCTTTCCTTCTAGAAGAATTTTTAAGACGAGGGCATACAATTTATTTATTATTCCTACAAGTTGCTTCTCATTTACCATTCTAGTCACTGTACTGACTGCTGGAAACACTGTTGTCAAACTTACTAACTTACTTTGTCTCACCTCCCACATACTCAAAAATTAAATGTCACTGAAAAATAATGTAGATTACTTCAATTTTTAAAAGTTTCTTCTGGTATGGTTCTTAAGACTTAGAAAGGAGGAAATGATTGAGAAGTGGAGTATAGGTGATCTTTAGGGTAGTGAAGTCCTCCATAAGGTCCTACTATGGTAGACACATGGAATTACCCCATTCCCAATAAGAATGCACATCATTAAGAGTGAACCTGTGTAAACTAATAGACTGTTGTGCAAATGAAGTGTCAGTATTCCTTATCATTGACAACAAATCTCGTAAGATGTTGGTAGTGGAAGTCTGTGAGGGCACAACTCATTAAAAAAGAAAGAAAAGAGAAGGAATCAACTTAAATCCAAAAGTTCCAAGAATATGTGGACATGCTTGCATGTGTGTGCATGCATGTGTGTGTGTGTGTGTGTGTGTGCATGTGTTTGTATGTGAATGTGTCTTTCAGATTTCTGTGATGACTGCTCACTGCCATAGCATTACATAGTAAATTAACAAGTGGTACAATTTTATTTTATATAATAGAGACAATGTATAACTAATGTGAATGTTTCATTTGCTCAGTCTAAGTTTCTAGTTTGGAATTTGCATATTAAATTGCATTTATTTCAATGTCAGACAGATGATTGCTTTATTAGGATTTTTGAGTATTTCAAGAGCAAGACAGCATGACAGAGCTGCTAACCACAAGACATTATGTTTAGTTGATGAATAGTAAAATGATACCTGAAAGCCAAGGAATTTCTTGGTATTTGTCTTTTCCACAAACAACTGAACATTCTTTATATCACATTCTAAATGCAGGAATTATTAGAAGTGAGTCAAACATTGTCACCACTACACTTATTCTTCTACTAGACATTAGAAACCACATTTGGAATTCTTTATGTGTCTTTTAAAATGGGTCTTTTTTATCCAGCGGAAATTCTTTTTTCCACCCTTTCGATGAAAATAGATTCCTTTCTCACATGATAAACAGTTTATGGCTTCCCCTCTTTAAACTCCTCCCAGGTCCTCCCCCATGTCCACTCCCATCTGAATCCATTCCCTTTCTCAATTGCTAGAATTCTAATAAGCAAAAGTAAGCTGACCTAAACAAGGGGGAACACATGGACCCCAGACTGATGACTGAGGGGCCAGCATGGGACTGATCCAGACACCCTCTCACCGAACACAGACAGAGAGGAGGCCTTGGCAATCTGTGGGACCAGGGAGAGGAGAGCAGTATTTATTCCTGGCATACAGAAGGACTCTGGGAACCCATGCCACATGGAGTGATGCTCTCTCAGCCTGGACACATCAGGAAGAACCTCGCCCCTTCCCTGGATGATGTGACAGACCCTGAAAATCCCTCATGGAGGCCCTTGCCCTCCCTTGGGAGCAGAAGAGTGGTGGAGTTGGAGTGATGTGTTGGGAAGATTGGGTAGTGGGGGAGGAGGGGAGAGAGAGAACTGAAAGTAACATGTATAAAAAGTTAAATAAAAATATATGAAAAAAAGAAGTAGAAAGAAGCCAGGGATACTGTGTAATACCCTCCAATGCACAGAAGACAAAAAATGTATTTGTTCTATGGGTCAAAGGGCAAGGATGAACAGTTCTGTAGTTAAAGAGAGAAAACACAAGGCCTCTGCGACAGTTTGAATTTTTTCTGAAGCCCACTAGCTCTCATTAATGGAAGATTTTATTGCTATAAATTCCCCAATTAAACCATTAATTGAACAAAAAAAAGTAAGCAATAAGATAGTGGCCCATCATTTCACCATCAATACTAGAATGTTTCTGTTTCTGAGGGTCTCATGGAAACATCCTTGAATTTTCTTTTCAAAAAAACCTCACCCTGTAAACAGTCATCTTGTAGACCTTATAGACCTTGGAAGTCTCTTCAAAATAAACAATAAGAAACCAAGTAATATGTATGGTAATCTCAAAATGATCAAGGACCTACCTTTTCTTAGATAAATATGTTTAGTGACATGTAAAGAATGAACTCTCTTCTTATGTGACAGATACAGACAATCAAAACTTAATTACAACCCGAAAAAGTCAACACATTCAGCCTAGTTTGCAAGACTAAAGGACTGATTGATCACCAATAACTCCTTCTGAAATCAAATGCCTAACAATGATTGATTAGAGAAATCTCTTAGATTCCTTTATATTGTTTTTAAAAGGATAGAATAAATTAATAGCAGATGAATCAAAATAGTAGTTTTAGCTGCAAAATGTTATTAATATAGGTCAAGAATTCATACTGGACAGATCCACTTTTCTTTATTGTGTCTATTGTGGTAACCGAGAATGACTCTTCCAATAGAGTAGAGAACAAAAAGAGTAGTTATATACAAGGCTGTGTATAAAGTCAACCAAAAAACAGAGATCTGACAAGCAATAGGAATTTATGGAAAAGTAACAATAAGGATTATGTCCTTATTTTAATTATGTATTATCTATGCACCAGAAATATACAAATATAATATATAATGTTGTAGAATATGAAATTTCTAGATCTTTGGGTGTGTCTATGCAAATTTGAATACAGTTGCTCTTGTTTTCCATTTCCACAATAATACAACCATGTGTGAATTTATGATTATGCTAAATTGAACAAGATTAAGAAGCTAGTCAGTGGTGGCACAGAGGCAGGCAGAAAAACATAGGCATTAGATAAACCCACTTTACCAACAGCCAAAAGAACAAAGGGGTGGAATTCCACACATAATTCCACCAACAACAACCATTTCAAATCAAAGAAGAATGAGCAATCAATGGTCATTAATATCTCTCAATATTAATGGCCTTAACTCACCCATAAAAAGACACAGGCTAACAGGATGGATTCAAAGACAGAACCCATCCTTCTGCTTCATACAAGAAACCCACTTCACCCTCAAAGACAAATATTACCTCAGAGTTAAAGGTTGGGAAAAGATTTTCCAATCAAATGGACCCAAAAAATAAGCAGGGGTAGCAATCCTAATATCTAACAAATTAGACTTTAAAATAAAATCAATCAAAAGAGTTGAAGGAGGTCATTACATACATCACAGGCAAAATCCACCAAGATGAAGTTTCTATCTTGAACATCTATGCCCCACATACAAAGACATGCACGTTCGTAAAAGAAACATTACTAAAACTTAAATCACATATAAAGCCCCACACACTTATAGTGGGGAATTTCAACACCCCACTCTCACCACTAGACAGGAATACCAGACAGAAACTCAACAAAGAAGCAAAGGGTCTAATAGAAGTAATGACCCAGCTGGGATTAACAGACATCTATAGAATATTTCATCCACATAAAAAGAATATACCTTCTTCTCACCACCACATGGAACCTTCTCAAAAATCTACCACATATTTGGCAACATATCAAACCTCAGCAGAAACAAAAAAATGGAATAACTCCATGCATCCTATCAGACCACCATGTGTTAAAATTAGAATTCAACAACAACACAAATTTCAGAAACCCTACAATCTCATGGAAATTGAATAATGCACAACTGCACCATTCCTGGGTCAAAGAAGAAATAAAAAAAGAAATGAAAGACTTCCTAGAATTCAATGAGAATTAAGACAAAACATACCCAAACCTATGGGACACTTTGAAAGCAGTGGTATGGGGGAAGTCCATAGCACTAAATGCCCACATGAGGAAACTGGAGAATAGTTATATTAGAGAATTAATAGCACAGCTGAAAGCTCTAGAACACAAAGAACTACTCCCAGGAGGAGTAGATGCCAGGAAATAATCAAATTGAGTGCTGAAATCAATAAAGTAGAAACTAGGAAAACAATACAAAGAATCAATATAACGAAGAGTTGGTTCTTTGAGAAAATCAACAAGATAGACAAACCTTTGTCCAAACTTACCAAACAGCAGAGCGTGAACATGAAAATTAACAAAATCAGAAATGAAAAGGGGGACACAACAATGGACTCTGAGGAAATTCAGAGAATCAGCAGGTCATACTTTGAAAACCTGTACTCCATAAAATTTGAAAATTTAAAGGAAATGGATGACATCCTGGATAGCTATCACTTACCAAAATTAAATCAAGAACAGCAATTTAAATAGACCTATAAACCCTATGGAAATAGAAGCAGTCATCAAAAGTCTCCCAACCAATAAAAGCCCACGTCCAGATGGCCTCAGTGCAGAATTCTACCAGAATTTCAAAGAACAACTTATACCAATTCTTCTCAAATATTCCACACAATAGAAGCAGAAGGGTCTTTGCCAAACTCTTTCTACGAGGCTTCAATAACCTTGATCGCCAAGCCACACAAAGACACAACTAAGAAAGAGAACTTCAGAACAATATCCCTCATGAACATTGATGCAAAAATCCTCAATAAAATACAGGCAAATTGGATCCAAGAACACATCAAAACAATCATTCACCACGATCAAGTAGGTTTCATCCCAGGGATGCAGGGATGGTTCAACATACGAAAATCCATCAATGTAATCCACTATATAAAGCTGAAAAACAAACATCACATGTTCATCTCACTAGATGCTGAAAAAGCCTTTGACAAAATGCAACTTCCCTTCATGTTAAAGGTCTTGGAGAGATCTTGGATAACAGGAACATACCTAAACATAATAAAAGCTATATACAGCAAACCAACAGCCAACATCAAAATAAATGGACAGAAACTCAAGGTAATTCCTCTAAAATCAGGAACAAGACAAGGCTGTCCACTCTCTCCATACCTTTTCAATATTGTACTTGAAGTTCGAGCTACAGCCATATGACAACAAAAGGAGATCAAGGGGATACAAATTGGAAAGGAAGAGGTCAAATTTTCACTATTTGCAGATGATATGATACTTTACATAAATGACCCAAAGAATTCTACCAGGGAACTCTTACAGGTGATTAACACCTTCAGCAAAGTGGCAGGCTACAAGATCAACTCAAGAAAATCAGTAGCCCTAGTATATACAGATGATAAAAGGGCTGAGAAAGAAATCAGAGAAACATCATCATTTACAATTGCCACAAACAACATAAAATACATTGGGGTAACGCTAACCAAACAAGTGAAAGACCTGTATCGCAAGAACTTCGAGTCTTTAAAGAAAGAAATTAAAGAAGCGTTCAGAAAATGGAAAGATCTCCCATGCTCTTGGATAGGTAGGATCAATGTAGTAAAAATGGCAATCCTGTCAAAAGCAATCTACAGATTCAATGCAATCCCCATTAAAATGCCAGCACAATTCTTCACAGACCTTGAAAGAACAGTAATCAATTTTGTATGTAAAAACAACCAAAACAAGCCTGTTCAACAAGGCAACTTCCGGAGGAATCACCATCCCTGACTTCAAGCTCTCTTATAAAGCTATAGTCCTGAAAACAGCTTGGTATTGGTACAAAAATAGACAGGTAGACCAATGGAATCGAATTGAAAACCGGGATATTAACCCACACATGTATGAACATCTGATCGTTGTCAAAGAAGCTAAAAATATACAATGGAAGAAAGAAAGCATCTTCAACAAATGGTGCTGGCATAACTGGATGCTGGCATGTAGAAGAATGCAGATCAATCCATGTGTATTGCCATGCACAAAACTTAAGTCCAAATGGATCAAAGACCTCAACATAAATCCAGCCACACTGAACCTCTTAGAAGAGAAAGTGGGTGGTACCCTTGAATTAATTGGTACAGGAGACAGCTTCCTGAACATAACACCAGTAGCACAGACAGTGAGATCAACAATTAATAAATGGGGCCTCCTGAAACTGAGAAGCTTCTCTAAGGCAAAGGACACAGCAAAACAAAAAGGCAGCCCACAGAATGGGAAAAATATTCACTAACCCCACATCTGACAGAGGGCTGATCACCAAAATTTACAAAGAACTCAAGAAGCAAGTCTCCAAAACACCAAAGGATCCAATTAAAATTGGGCTACAGAACTAAATAGAAAAATTTCAATAGAGGAGTCTAAAATGGCTGAGAGGCACTTGAGAAAGTGCTCAACATTCTTAGCCATCTGGGAAATGCAAATCAAAACAACTCTGAGATAACCATCCCACTCCTGTCAGAATGGCTAAAACAAAAACACCAACAATCATTAATGCTAGAGAGGATGTGGTGAAAGGGGAACACTCCTCCACTGCTGGTGGGAGTGCCAACTTGTACATCTACTTTGGAAATCATTTTGGAGATTCCTCAGAAAAATGGGAATAAAGCAACTACACTCAGGCATACATCCAAAAAATGCCCATTCATACAACAAGGATGTCTGTTCCACTATGTTCATAGCAGCATTATTTGTAATAGCCAGAACTTGGAAGCAATTTATATGCCCCTCAACCAAAAAGTGGATAGAGAAAATGTAGTGCATTTACACAATGGAGTATTATTCAGCACAACACCCCCCAAAAAAAAAACAATGGAATCCTGAAATTTGCAGGCAAATGGATGGCACTAGAAGAAATCATCCTGAGCCAGGTAACCTATTCACAAAAAGAGAAACATGGCATGTACTCTCTCATATATGGATTTTCGACATAGATCTTGGGAATGCCAGTCTACAATCCCGTAGCCAGAGAGTCTGGGAAACAGAACCTTCAATCAGTGGCTGATGGAAACAGAGGCAGACTCCCACGACTAAGCACTGAGCTGAACTCAAGAAATCCAGTGACAGAGAGGGAGGACTGATGACCAAAGGCATTAAGACTGGGCTGGTTTAACACCCAGAAACAGCTGACCTGACAAGGGTTAGCTCTTGAATCCCAGACTGATGCCTGGGAATCCTGCATGGGACTGATCAAGACCCCCTGAAATGTAGGTGTCAGTGAGGAGGCCTAGGTAATCTATTGAGCCTTGGGTAGTAGATCAGTATTTATCCCAGGTATACAAACGGACTTTGAACTCCCATCCAACATTGAGAGATGCACTCCCACCCTGAACTCTTGGGGGAGGGTCTAGGCCCTGCCCTGGATGAAATGACAGACTATGGACACCCCCATCGAGGGCCTCACCCTCTTTGGGGAAATGAGGGGATACTGGGGGGTTGGTTGGAGGGCACAGGAGGAGGGGAGGAAAATGGAGAGGTACCTGGAATTGACATGTAAAGCAACCTTGTTTCTAATTTAAATTTAAATTTAAAAATAAAAAATGTATAAAATACTATTAATTAAAAATCCACTCTCATTCCTTTTTACATTCTATTCATGAAATCATTATTGCACAACGAAATTCTGGTATCAGTAAGCCTTGTGAATTCCTCTGGTTGAATACAAAATTATATCTTTTAATGTTAGGTTTAAGTTAGAAGATCTATGATGTAATGTGTTGCTGAAATGACATTGTTGAAATTATGTATAAAATCTAGTTATTTACAAATAATTTTGAGGTAAATATATTGCTAAATGGACTGTGCCAGCATTGAAAAATTCCATTTCATAATTTGTTACCCTTCTGCATAACAAACAATTCATTTACCTAATGAAAATCACAAATGTAAAAATGTAACTTTAATAAGATAAAAGAAACTGAATTGCAAATTGAGTTCAATAAAAATGTATGCACATACTTTTGCATAAGTGATCATTTAGATATGTGTGTGTGTGTGTGTGTATGCATGTGCACACCACGAAGACTTACACATTGATATGACTTATTTCTGCATCTTTTTTTAATCAGTATACTAAACTAAGATATGAAATAGAATACATACATTAATTTAAGTGACACTTAGAATTATTCAAGAATATTAGTATGAATTATTAGAAATTAATGTGGATTATCTTCCACATGTATGGAGACTACTACTAATAGTTTCTTACAAATAATATTAAAATATAAAATGCTAAATCACTGTGTGTTCTAATAGGCATCATAAATTCACGTTGTTGCCACATACATAGTCTAGTGTGTGTATCAATTTATTTGATGAAAAATATATTAACAACAACAAAAACAGATGACTAAATAAATAACCCTTTCATCAGGCCCTGATTTCTGCCTTACTGATGTTTAAGCAAATCATCAAGGGAAGTAAATTATTCATTATACATTTCAAAGAGGATTCTTCATCTCCAATGCTCTGATACTGGTTCTTCTTGGAGCCAACATCAAGAGGATTTGTGGCAACCTCAAATTGTGCAATAAAATAGAAGGTGAGAGGCAATCACTCAGGAAAGGTGTCAAGAATGAACTGAGCGCAGAGACTTGCATCTCAGTTGAGTGAGGTGTGCAGAGATAGTTGTTATTATCTTGAATTATACCAAGAAAATAAAAGATATCAAGAAACTGCACATGGACAGCAGCTAAGGTTTTTAAAAAACAGAAACTTTTTTTCTGTTTCAGAAGAAGCATTTGGACGGTTAAGTATAGTTTAATGTGATCGCAATGTTATACCTTTAAAACTTTCACAAAATCAGTTGAAATATGTAGGTTTGGAATTCTTTCTCATCTTGAGGTTTATTTCTTACTGAAAACTATAATATGAAACCATCAGAGCAATGATCAATCTTGTTTGCAATACTTCATATATTTAATTATATTACAGTTTCAAAAGAAGTTTGCTCATTATGGTAGGTTTATTTTTAGCTTTTTGAGAAATCTCTTTACTGGTTTTCATAATGGCTATACCAATTTGTAATTCCACCAACAGTAAATGAGGATGTAGTGACAATTAAGAAAAAGGAGGCCATGAATTTGAAAGAGAGCAAGGAAGGAATTATAGAAGGGCTGGGAAGGAGGAAAGTGAAGGGAGATATAATATATTTACGTTATAACTCAAAAACAAAAAGAAATAATAAAAATATAAAAAGAAGGATGTTCTAGAAAAATATATTGTAGTATTTTTCCTGGTTAATTGATTCAGGAATGTGAGATAAAACTATATGCATTCTACTTGAAAATATTCTAAAAGCTTCTAGTGACTAAACATTAGGAAAAAGATTGTAACTTTGACAAAGTAGTTCCTAACACCGTGGTGTTGTTATGCCCAGGACTTTGGACCCCTGAACTCGGTTACCACAGAGCCAAGTACTGATGCAAACACACAAGGATTTATTAAGAGCTAATGTGTCAGGGAAGCCTATCAGCATTCCCAAGCAGAGGGTGAGAGGAGCACCCCTGAACCAGCAGGGGAGTGGACTAAGAAAGGAAAAAAACCCCAAGGGGAGTGCAAGCCTTGGTGATTTCTGATTGGTTGATGAGGGATGCTTCCTGCATGGATTGATCCTGGGGTTAAGTCAGCATTTGGAAATTTCTGTTAGAGCATCTGGTGACCTATTGGGATATCTGGTGGCCATGATGTCTGTTTTCTCAGTGTCAGACTGATTTGGCTGGACGTGGGGTCCCTGGAGCAACTTTTATCTGTTTGTGTTTTATCTGGGAACTGGGTTCAGGATCCAGTCAGCAGTTTCTCAAGATGGTGTCCAATCTAAAATGGCGTTCATCTTGTCTGCCTGGCCTCTCAGTGTCAGCATGTGCTAAAGCTAGATATAAACCACTTGCAGGATAATAGTGACACTACAGCCCAGAGAATGGTTTATTGAATTGAAAAAAAAATCTTTAAAAAGAAAAGAATGTATCTTCATCAAAATGTGTCACTCAGAAAGCAGTCACCACCCAGTTTAGAGCTGTGTTGGGAGAAAGATCAAATTCAGCCTACGTAGCTTAGTAAGAAGGGGAAATAGCCCAACTGGACCACTGCAGAACAAGTTTCATTTGTAGATTATAGGCCCAATATATTTTGTTCCTCAAAACTTCTATCTGATTCATTGCTAAAGGCTTTAAAAACAAAAGCCCAAAGTGAAGGCCTACAGCATTTGCATAATTGCCTTAGCAGGTAGAGCTAAGAGGGAGGGTCCTACGGAAAACAGTGTTCAATGAGGAGTAAAAACCTGTAGGCCAGACTAGCAATGAGATTATCTGGAGTTAGGTGTTCAATGAGGTCATTTGGAGAGATGAGGTTTCAACAGGGAATCTTCGTATGCTAGTGAACTTGGCTTAGTATCTTGTGTAGAGAAGTGAAAATTTAGTATTTTGATGGTAAAGAATTTAAAAAGTTGTTATACCAGGAATGTTTGTTAAAGAGAAAAAAATGCCCATTTTGTAAATAATTTTAAAGAAAAAAATGTGTGGAGACTTTTTTAAAATTCAAACCCCAAAATGTCACATATTAGGAAAAACTGACTGTGAAAAGCAAACCTCAGCAATTTCTGACAATGGGGTTTCTCAGTCTCATACTGCTGTCCCATAAAGCCCAGAACAATGTGT
The DNA here is from genome assembly GCF_017639785.1 of Mesocricetus auratus. Classification (NCBI taxonomy): domain Eukaryota; kingdom Metazoa; phylum Chordata; class Mammalia; order Rodentia; family Cricetidae; genus Mesocricetus; species Mesocricetus auratus. Next base: position 25,202,000 of record NW_024429200.1, read on the forward strand.
TATTTTTCCTGAAAAAAAATAATGTAATAAAAGTATACTCTATTGTTACTTCTAATAAATGTGTTACTTACATATCTTAACAACAATGGGCAGGAAAATTTTTAAATTACGATTTTCAGGTAAATATGATCTGAGTACAGTTATTGCCCAGTATTGCAATGATCTAGTGACTGAATGTAAATGAAATGCGATAGCAAATAGGTTAAAAATACACCTCTTCTCCCCAGTAATATGCTACCAGATATGCACAAAGTTCCCAGGATAGCAAATGTCTGATGGATACTGAGAAACCAAAGCACAGGATCCACTTACATTAAATGTATTAGTACTGCATATTTTGACATAACTTCAGAAAACTACAATACATGGGAGACAGTAGTATGACAGAGAGTTTTCCTGTGTTTAATATCAGTTGTATAACATTATAAGGTAACAAGGGTTTAATCTATATTTAGTGATTGTGAACTGTCTCTTTTGAAACACTGGAAAGTTTACTTCAGTTTTGCTAATCAACCCAAACAAATACTATTTCAAGAAAGAGGAAAGAGCAAAATTAATTTGTCAATTTGAAACCAATTCCTGAAGATTCTGCAAAATTTTACAATTTTTATTTGAAAAAATTGAAAGCATATGTGTGATATTAAATTAATCTATTCACAGGTATTATGTAGGGGTTCTGAAAATTAAAACATTTCCCCTTGGTTCACACCTCAGTCTAAATGCCAGTTACACGAGAGGTAAAGGGTTGTGGCTGGCTTTAAGCAGCCTCTTTTTAGCAGGGCAGTGGTGGTGTATTCTTTTAATCCCAGCACTTAGGAGGCAGAGGCAGGCAGATCTCTGTGAGTTCAAGGCCAGCCTGGTCTACAGAACAAGTGCCACGATAGGCTCCAAAGCTACACAGGGGAAACCTGTCTCGAAAAACAACAACAACAACAACAACACACACACACACACACACACACACACACACACACAGACACATACACAAACACACACAAAAGCCAGTTTTATTCTTTATGTGAGTTTTCCCCTTTGAGTCTACAAGGAAATACATAGTGAACAGAATTAGTCCTAATTTAAAAGTTAAATCTTAAAAGAATTGGACCCCAGATTGATAGCTGGATAGACAGCATGGGAGTGATCCAGATTCCCTGAATGTGGGTGTCAATGAGGAGGCCTAGGTAATCTATGGGGCCTTGGGTAGTATTTACCTTTGTTGTACAAATAGACTTTGAGTGTCCATTCCACAATGAGGGATGCTCTCTCAGCCTAGACTCTTGGGGGAGAGCCTAGTCCATGCCCTGGATGAAATGACAGACTCTGGAGATCTACCATGGAGAGCCTCACCCTCCCTGGAGAGCAGAGTGGAGATTGAGTGGGGGACTGGGGGGCCTGGTGGGGAGGATGGGGAGGAGGTGAGGGAGAGGGAGCTGGGATTGACATGTGAAACAAGCTTGTTTCTAACTTTAAAAAAGTAAGGAAGGAAAAAAAGAATTGTTTTTATTTAAAAATTAAATTTTAAATTTTAAAAATGATTCTAAAAGAAAGCCATTATATAGGACTACTAAATAGCATCTGTTTATTTTTGTTTCTTGGTTTTTAACTGCATTTTATAGCCATTTTAGATTGGAGAAAGCTTAAATCTAGTAATCAATAAATGAAAATAAGCATGTACTTAATATGCTTATTTCAGCAATATTTGTTTTGGGTTGTGAATTCAGCAAGCATCCTTGTAATTTACTAAGTCTCTATGTTAAGTGTTAAGTAAGGAGCCTTTGTTGTGCTGGACCCCTGGCCAACTCTCTGCTGCCAAGTTCTTGGGTAGCCTTTCCAAGCAGCCATCACCAACTCTATGGCACAGTTTCTGTCTGAGAGACACATAGAACAATTCCAAACTCCTGTTCAGTCAGGAACTAATGGTACACAGACAACTTTTCCATGACTTGGGAAAGACCAGTGAACTGATAATCACAAACTTGGCTACATATTCAGTCTTGTTCTTGGTGCATTGTAGAGCACTGTCATAGCTAGGGTTTCTATTGCTTCAATGAAATACAATGACTAAAAAGCAAGTTTGGAAGAAGAGGGTTTATTTGGCTTGCACTTCCAAGTTTGTGTAAACATTCCACCACTGAAGGAAGTCAGGAGAGGAACTCAAGACATCGCAATGTCCCAGAGGCAGGAGCTGATACCGAGGCAGTGGAGGGAGCTGCTTACTGGCTTTCTTCCCCTAGCTTGCTTAGCCTGTTCTCTTATAGAATCCAGGGCCAGCAGCCCAGTGTGGCACCAACCGCAATGGACTGGGCCTTGTCTAGCATCACTAATTGAAAAAAATGTCCTTACAGCTGGATATCATGGAGGCATTTCCTCAGCAGAGGCTCCCTCCTCTTTAATGACTGTCTTTTGTCAAATTGACAAACAAAACCAGATGGTATACGTATCACTTTCATTTTTAAAGATTTCTTTTCAATTATGGGGGGGGGACACCTGAGTGTAGACATTGATGGATCCCTTGGAGCTGGATTGAAGAGAGGTTGTAAGCTTGTATTGACCTGTAGCCACCAAATCATATCTGCAGTCCCAACCATGTGTTATTTTCATTCTGAGAAAGTGAAGATATGATTCCATAGATTAGAGATCTAGATTCAGCAGATTAGAGAACACAAATTTTTTTTTGTTGTTTGGTTTTTCGAGACAGGGTTTCTCTGTATTGTTTTAGAGGCTATCCTGGAGCTCACTCTGTAGACCAGACTGGCTACGAGCTCACAGAGATCCACCTGCCTCTGCCTCCCAAGTGCTGGGATTAAAGGCTTGTTCCACAAACACCCAGCGGAGAACAAAAAAATCTTAAAATAATCAATAAGCATTATTGTCATGAACTCCAGTTCAGTGATCAAAGTCATGAAAAATTTTCTTTAAAAAATTGTGTCACTAATATGGAACACTGTCTCATTTTCCAAGGTATACTTTTCCTTCACTTTTATCCAAGAGTGTGTGTGTGTGTGTGTGTGTGTGTGTGTGTGTGTGTGTGTGTGTGCGCCAATGAGTGCAGGGGCAGGTCAGGGGATAATGGAGGAGCCTCTATTCTCCTCCTACCACATGAGTTCCCAGTGACACCTTTGCCCAATGAATCATCTCACCAGACCTTCAGGTGCCCTCACCACTTCTTTTAGAAGAAAATTGGGATTGATAATTTCTGTTCAAGGTTAAGACATAATTATACTGAAGTTCACCTTAAATGTAGGGATCCCTTAAAATATGAAGAGAACAGTTTCAAATTCTTCATATTGTAAACTTTCACATAATTTACTCACAGCATGTTGACAAAAATAACCACCATTTTTATTTACTTATTTTGTTTTTTTTGTTTTCTCCAAATATTATTACAAGGAGAGGAAAATGAGTACTACTTCAAACATCATCACAAAAGCTCTCTATACAGAAGCCATTATCCATCCTCCACAAGAGTTAATACTCTGTTGCTATTTCTCCTTCTGGGTTTGTCTAAGGACAGAAGAAAACTTTTAAAATCTTTAAGTGATGCACAACATTTGGAAACTCCAATTTTAAAAGTATCTTCCAACACATATAAAATGAAATCATGTACCAGTTCACTAGAAGGAAAGAACATGGATTATTTGTTTAAAGTATTAATTGAGTTGAATTCTAATAACTTTGCGTTAGAAATATATATATATATAGGAGAGTAAAAATAGATATTGTGTGAATAAATTTAGGAATGTTCTGACTTACTAAGACTAAATAGATCTATCCATTCATAAGATAGCAAGTTAAAATTCTTGAATACATTTAAAGATTCTGGAGACTACAGGCAGGGTCCACACTGAATAGAACCATGCAGCAGCTGTGTACTAAGCCCTCCGCTGGATGTTTCAGCTTTACTATTCATTTTCTGGGCTACCTAGTATGCATGCTGGGTCACAAAAGCAAGTTTCATTCAATCTTACAGTCCAAGGAGAGCAGGCAATCTCCTCCATACTCATGTTTCTATGGCAACTTTCAGAACAGGATGCAGCAATGTCTTACTGAAATACATATTCAACCCATCTATCGCCCCCACCACCATGCATTTATATCATGCTAGCACACTCTCCTCAACTTATTCCTAAACTTTTAAGAGAAGTGTGTTGGTGCTACAGACTTTGCATGTAAGGTGGAGTTCAATGCCACCAACTTACAGAAATGGTGAACTGCTGATGAACCATGATTGTAGTGGAAACACAGGAGGAAACAGATATCTTGTATCTTAACTTGTCTCTCCATGATTGGTGTCATGACTGGGTACAAGAAATTCCAGGAGTTCTGTGTAGTGGGATTGGACCCATGACTTTGTACGTAGCTGCTGGACTTCTAATAGCCCAATGAACTTAATGCAAATGTGCTCTGAGAATACCTGTCACCAGGAGAGTGGCCAAAAACATATACTTTTGTTTCTGGAAGCAATGACTAAATTAAATAAAAAGAATCAGGAGGTGTTTTTTTCTCCCCAGGCCTAGGGCTTAAGTAAATAATGTGCATTATCAGTTAGATTAAAAATTCTTGGTAGGTTGACACAAATGAGACTATTCTAGTTTCGGTTCACACGTGAAACTTGGTAGATGTGGAGTTAAACAGTGGAATCACAATCAGTGTAACAATGAAAAAAATAATCCCGATTCCCTGTCTTTATTTCCTCAGATGGAATTACTGTTATTGTTTATAGTATTTCTATAGTTGTAAATAACACTGATTTTTATAGCATATGATGCTATTTGTCCTTACTTCACTTGATTTTGAAATGCTAATGCATGATTTCTAGTCAGTTACCATGATTACCAAAGACCATGAATTGCTTGCTAAGAGTTATGAGAACAATAGAGCAATAATATCTTCAGATACAGTCTTGGTTATGCATTACTATACTACTGCTATTCTTACTTCAACCCATCTAAGACTATGTAGAGAACATCATAATATCTGTTAAAACCTGTTGGATTTTCCCATTATTTCACCATTTGCATTGAAAACTACTTTATATCAAAAGTATAGTTTTCATTTTATCTGTAAAAGCTAAATGATTATTTATTGATAAAATGGTATGGAATGTCATTTTTTTTGCCTAAGTAACATTAGACATTTCAAAGATTTTGTCTGAAGGGCAAAAGGATTACACTGCATTTGAATAGACCATGTGACAACACATCCTTAAACTTCATGTATGATATGAAAGGATGATCCCCATCCATAAGATACACTAGGGAAATTATAATTGTACCAGGAAAGAAGAAAAGCAAGGAGGGATGTGGTGAGGGTGTCAGAGGGTATTTGTAGTAGTTTGATGCATGTAAATATTACATCTTATAAATAATTCTTTTCAAATACATCTCTGAAGTTCAGGGGCTCTGTTTAAGAAACGGATTGTATATGCTTTAGCTGACTATATGTCACTTTCTTCAAGAGATCGGCAACATTAATTCTGACAGTATAAAAATGGCTTCCCAAATACCCCTTTCCTTCTCTTTCTTGTGAAGGAGGATGTCACCTGATGCTGGCAGATGAAGGCTGGAGGGGGAAGCTCAAGTTATATTTAACTGTCAAAATCCAACAAACACATTTTCATCTAAATTATTTTGTCAACAGCCTTGTAGTGCCCTTGCTAACCTTATTTGGCACCAGTGCATAATTAGATACACAGGGGTGTGACTCCAATTGAAGGTGTTGGCATTGTAGCACTCTGTGAAAATATTAACTATGAGGTTAACTCCAATTTTCTCTTCTTTAATTAAATGCACATGGTACTAATGAGGTAACCTACTGTTCCTTGATAGCACTAATTAGCTAAGAGGAGAGTACACTCTCACACTGCAATTTAAACCTAAAAATAAGGTTGAAATATGCTAATTGCAGGCAATTTAAAACAGTACAAGTTGAAGAACTAGTCATAATAAGAGAAAGTGACTGCTTTCCAGCTAGGCAGCTGTAACTTTGGTTAAAATCAAAACAAGCCACACAATTTTTGGACTGCTATTTAGCAAGGTCATAAACATCCTTAAAAATGAGATGTTACTGCATATGATGACGCTATGCCAGACCACCACCACTGAAAGCAAAATCCACAGAAAGATACTTTTCCTGAGGAAGTATGAAAATAATCTCAAAAGAGCTCAGAAGCCACAATGACACTGTATTTAATATTGAAAATTAAGCTCCTTAAATAAACTATCACTTTTCTTCAAGATCATCCAAATTAATGAAAATGTTATAATTGGTACCTCAGATATCAACAAAGCCATTGGAGATTCTGAGAGTTTGTTAAGGCTGGTTAATGGACGATGCAGATTGGAGGAAGCCTTATCCCTTGAGGATCACATGAAGTGATTAGGAGATGACACATAACGATGAAAATACTTAAAAGGTGCAGAAACATGAGCATCTATGATTATCATTTCAGGGATATAGGCGCTTAAGGATAGCTGCTCAGAATATTTGTTCTACTGTTTTGGACTCTTACATGGAGGTTTCACTAAGAGAGAATGTTAACTATTCTTAGCCCCAGCGACCCAGAAACACAATTTCATTAAAGCCAAGTCTGAAACAAATGCACCTTCTTTAATAATCCTCTCAGACACTTTGCAATTGTGATTTTAACTGATAAACTTAGAGCTGCCCTGCAAAGCAAGAGTTTGAAGGAACTCCCTGAATCTATCTGTCTGTCTGTCTATATTATGATTTGATTGGTGCAAATCTCTAAAGTCCAGAATAGATCTTATATTTTTAACAAGTAACTTTGATAAATAAAGTTACTCATTCCAAGTTACTCCTGAAAACACAAAGAAGAAGAAAGCTCAATAAACTATTATTAATCTATCTTTAGGGACAGAGGAGAGAGCTAACTGTGTCACAGGTTGAAGACAACGGTTTTGTTTCCTTGTTACTTTGCATGCAAATTTATAAAATATGATAACTAAGCAAACAAAAGTATTGAGCAAGAAATAAAAATAGAGTCTAAGAAAGCAAAATCTGAGAGGTGCCCAACTGATTCTTAGACTGAAGAAAAACCTTAGAAGAAAAGCAAACCATTTGAAAAGCAAAAACTTATAAGCAACTAAGTCTCAATGAATAATTCCTGGAGTTAAAAGTGTGTGGACACAGACTTTTCACAGCCCTTAGCCAGTCCTCATACCTTGCCAGCTGGTTTAGGAAAGAAAACTGTGCTTTGAAAAATTCTTCCACTTTTCTCTTACAACTGCCCTAACAATTTATCCTACAGAGGGAGACAGAATGTTGGCAAGAAATACTAATAAGCTTCTGACCAGCCAGGCTTTTCCAGACCCATGAAGCTGCAGGTTCCTAAAGAATAAGGGAGATGAATGAAATCAGACAGCCACTTAGAAAGCAGTCTCCTGGAGGCAACCTGACACAGTCCAGCAAATCGCAGGGAAACCCAATGCGAATGGATGTATTAAGTGTTTGCATCTGTTTCAAATAAGCACCAACATTGAGAAGGCCAGGACAATGTACTGGAAAGGGTTTTCAACATGAACTTCAGAAGAAATCTAGTCTTCAGCTAAATATGGATCATTGCTCCAAATAAGGATATTGGCTCTGGAGACAGTGTGCCGGGAATCAGATACTGACTCAACACTTAGCAGTGCCATGACCTTGACTACCACACTTAACTTTTCATGTTTATTTTTTTTTCTTCAGAAGGTGGTAAAGAAACACTGTTACAGGTTTGTTAAATACATGCAATGGTAAAGTACATGGAATAGTGGTAGCACCCATAAACTTAATATTATTAGCTATGTACTTCACATATATGAATGTAAATACATTAGCTATATACTTTATATAAATCATTGCTACAGAATAGCACTATCCTTCAAATAAAAATTACTAGTTCTCTTATAATCAGATGAATACACCAATATTCTATCAGTAGACTTCAAAATATAATACAAAGCCTCTTCCATATGGATGCATATATATTCCTCTGTAGAAATCTGGTGCAGCAAAGCAAAAATCTAATATGGGTGGATGTATGTGTGCCCTGTTGCAAGATGAAATTACTTGTATGAAAGAGAATATATTTTAAAATGTTCACAAGCATGTATTTTCTTTTAAAAAGTAAGTATGATTATAATGATCTTTGTCAGCAGATGAAAGCATTTTAAATTATAATTTGAAGTTGATTGAAGGGTGAACACATTTTTCTTTAAGGTGTGTAAGAATTCATTTCTCATTATATTTGAGGGAAAATGGTATCTGGAAGGTATATTGTTCTTTGTTTTGAGGTTACTAAAAATCAAGCAGCATTAAAATCATACTTTAAAGCAATATAAAATATTAGTCTATGAGTAGATTTTATCCTATTTGGTATATTGGTGTTTACCTGTTCTGGCTCTCCACCTTCACTACAGAAACTGTCCAGGGGCACTGAGGACATAGATTTATATCAGGGTGACACTTGTGAGCTTTGTAAAAGCAACACTACTTCATCCAGAAGATACTTATGGCAAAGTTACAGTCACAGAGATTCAGGGTACAAGATCTGGAGTGGGAAATCTGGGGATGGACATTTATCTTGCATCTTGATGATAATGACCTAGTGTGTCTGTGATCAACCAACTCTGAAAATCACTGCACTCTTTAGGCTACTTTGTTGACAAGCAAGTTTTAATTATTTTAGCCTTTTATGTAAATAATCAATGAACACTCTGCAGTAATTACTGTGTTATAATATATACATCATGAGTTATAAAAGTGAAAGTATTGTCTTCCAACTTCTACAGTAGAGAGGAAGAAAAACTTTGCATTGTAAACCAGGAAACAGCAAATTTAAGAGCCAATTGTATGAAGTATGAACTTATCCTCAACCACTTCGGTAATTGAATAAAATGTAGGATAGCCTTCTCAGGGAAAAAAGGAGGCATGAAATAAAATTAAAAGGATAAGGATAGAAATCAATTAAGTTGATATTCAGTTTTTAAAATATTTTTAAAATCCACAGTTGTGAAATACTTAAAAGTATGCTTCCTTATCAATGAATTAAGTAAAATGATATAGCGACAGGTAAAAGAACCACTAACATCACTGTGGTTTATTACATGCATCCAAGTGGTGGTTGGAAACTTAAGAATTTGACACTTGTTTCTCAGTTGGTGGCATTGTTTGAGAAGTTTCAGATGGTGGAAACTTTTTGGAAGAAATAAGGCATATGAAGTGGGTTTTTATAACATGTACTCAACTTTACACTCTCTTCCTGCTTGTGGTTGAAGATGTGAGTTTTCTGATTTCTGCTTCAATCTCCACACCTGCATCTTGCTGCTATGTTTCCCTGCCATAAGAGATTTGTATCCTTTTGGATTCATATATCTAACTCAACACTCTATTTTACAAGTTGCCTGGAGAAAGTGGAGACTATGTAAAACAAAGAGCAAACCAGCATGGGCACATCCCTAAAGAATTTTCACTCTTCATTTTGAAGGAACCTTATTTACTTCTATGGCACTGACATACTCTAAAACCCTTACAATATTAAAAATAATATGACATAATAATTAAAGAGACATTTTGCAGAAGAAGAAAGTCAAACTAAAGCAGGATAAATTAAACAACAAGCAGCTGGTATTACCTAAGAGACACGATTTTGCTTTGTTTGTTTAAAAGCCATACTGTGTGCCTTTGATCGGTATTTTACCACAGCAACAAAAAAGTAACTAATATATAAACTGGTACCAGCAGTTGGGTTCTGCTTAGAATAACCTGACCATGTTATTTATTTTAGAAAAATGTAAGAATCCTTGTGTCTTGTTAAGTGGTTGAATGTTGTAAGGACAGTTTAAAGGGATATCCAAGTAGAAGTCTCACAGACAGGAGTTCTGAGAGCAGTGTGGATTTGTAAGCCCAGCTTAAGAAATTTCCAAGGTGAACAATAGTAGCAAATGAGTTAATGACCATTTGTATGGTATTTGCAAAGAGAGCAAAAGGCTGATTTTCCCCCATGTTCTGAGAATCTGATAAATTAAATAATAATGAACTAATTTATTTGATGGAGGAAATTTCAAGACTCCATAATATTGAATCTATCTGTGGTCTTGTTATTATTGATAATGTATGTGCAGGTCCACAATGAAAAATAACAAATTGTCCAGAAAGAAATAAAAGATGTACTGTCTGAAAAAGGGCACTGGGTAGCTTAATGTTATAGCCAAGGTCTTGGCTAGAAGAGAGGCTATAGTTGTTAACGAGATTTATACCATGAAGCAGAGGACTTGCCTAGACTGGAATAAAGAGAAGGATGTTCTCTTAGCAAAATTCCAGCCAACCAAACTTACAATGTGTGAATGAAAGAACAAGGCATTTTCTACTCCCAGAAAGCAGCCAAATAAAAGTCTGCTGCTAATGTGGTTGGGGAGGTGGGAGATGATTCTTCTTAATCTGGTAGTTACACTTGGCAGTATTATTCATGTGATGCTAGATTTAGAGGCATGAAGTATTTGAGAATGAGCAGGTCATGGGTTTTCTTTTCCTACATGGTTTCACATAGCTACTGAGGCACAGTGTACTTGGGGAGTCCTGCATTCCGGACCTGAGAAGGCAAAAGGGGATAAGAAGCCATGGATGTAAAGCCTGAGTTTCAGTAGAGACGTGAAAATGATATCTGAAACGAGAGAGAAAGAGAGTGACAGAGACAGAAACACTTAGAGAGAGACACAGAGAGACAGAGACAGAGACATGGAGAGACACACACACACACAGAGTGTGTGAGAGAGAGGGGGAGGGAGGGAAGGAGAGAGAGGGGGAGAGAGAGAGAGAAAGGGGGGAGGGAGGGAGGGAGGGAGAGGAGGACAGAGAGACAGAGAGCACGCAATCTAATGCAGGCAGTAAAACTGAAAGGGTAAAGTCATCTTTGGTGTCTGCCTTGCTGGGTTCCAGGATTCTTCTGATCCAGTATTTCCCCACTATGCCTCCATTCTTCCATTTTTGTGTTACTGTGTATATTCAGTGCCAGTGAACTATCATATGTTCAAAGTATGCAATTTGGTTTTTGATTTTACAGGGAACTTCAGGTAAGAGATTGCCTTGAGTCTCAAAAGTGACTTTACCTTTTTGAACAGCATTGGAACTGTAAACAACTATGGGGACTTTCTAAGTTGAACTAAGAGCATTTTGCCGTATACTATGGGTATGCGCCTACAGAGTCCAGGGAGTAGACTAGGGACATTTGAAAGAGACACGTTCCTCATGGGCTCAAGTGTTGGAACACTTGGTTTCCAGTTGGTTGCAATGTTTGGGCAGGTTTAGGTGGTGCAGCATTGCTGAAAGACATGTGTCTCTTGAAGGCTTCGGGACTGTATAACCTCAACCTGCTTCCTGCTCATTATGTCTGCTTTGGGATTTCAGCTGAAGCATTTAGCTCTCATTTTCTCCCTCTGGTCTCCATGTCTCTGCTTGTCACCCTACTTCCCTGCAATGATGGAATCACATTACTGAAGAACTGTAAGTCCAAATGAACTCTTTTACCTATAAGTTACCTTAGTCATGGTGTTTTATCCTAGTAGCATAAAGTAACTAATACAATGCATACCATAAGAAACGACTGACATTTTCTTAAATATGATAATTATAATACATCTTTTTCTATAACTAGGTTCATAGGGCTCATGAATTCTATGCATAAAATCGCTTACCTCAGAAATAAGTATTTGTATAAAGTAAAAGGAACAGTGGACCATAATGAATGCGGTAATCTAAAAATTACTATTATTTATTATGTACTTATGTGTGAGTGAATAAAGTGTGTTTGTATGGGGGAACCAATTGCTATAGCAAATGTGTGTGCACACAGTAGGATAACATGAGGAATCCAGTTCTCTTTCCTCTGTGTGGATCCTGGAGATTAAATTCACGTCCTCACATTTTGGCAAAAGCACCTTTACCTTCTGAGCACCTTTGCCAGCAGAAGGTAATTTTTATGCTGTTTCTCAAAGGACTAGAAATTTCTAATTGAAAATGAAGACATAGATAGGAGAATCCAAAGGACTTAAGACTGTCTAAGAAAATTAAATTACTTAAATTATTATAAAATACTTTAAAAATATTTTAAGTTAGAAAGCTTGGGCCTATGTTGAATTCTACATATGAGATACAGAGGATAAATTCCCATTCTATCATGAAAAAGGTTTTTTTTAAAGCAATGGTATGTAAATCGTGAAGGTGTGAGTTTAGTTGGAACTGGCTGGCTGCCTAAGCTGTTAAAGATTCACTAGACAATTACTGATGGCAACCAGCCAAAGCTGCAACAGCGAAATGGAGAAGCATACATAGTTTAAGAAAAGTCTAACTTTAGAGAAAACGAAGACCAACTGAGTGAGTGGGCTTTAAATGATAAAGCAAGAGTAGACCTTGACACACTGGCAAGATAACAGTGTAGAAGAACAATATTTAAAGAATTGTAGTGGTAAGTGCAGGACATCTGGGAAGTTGCTTCCAGGGAATATTTATGAGGCTTAAGTTCAGGAGCAGCCAAGGCATAGAGGGTCCTGAGAATTAACAAATTGAGGGAGCAAGTTTTGGCAGTGAGGTCATCTGAACAGGTAATTCTAGTCTTGAGTCATTTTACATGGTTTGTTGGGAGCTCTGTCTACAATAATACTGAAATCCACTTCCCTGAATTTCTGTTTTAGTTGTGTTTGAGTGGAAATCGTGTGGATAGCTGATGCCTGTGATTCTAGCCTTCAGAGGTAAAACTAGGAGCTTGCTCATGAATTCAAGACCAGCTTGGGCTTCATCATGAGTTCTAATTCAGACTGAGTTCCAGAGCAGGGATTATTCACAATGAAAACAAAGTCAAATGGTAAAATAAAAACAAGCTTGCAAGCAATAAAAACTTGCAGCCAGAATTTAGCATTACTGCCATAATAAGTAAGTAGGAAGAATGTATATAGAAGAAGAGAAAACACAATTGAAGTCAGAGAATAGAAATCCTTAGAGGAGTTAGGGTTGACAGTCTAAAATGTCAATAAGCTCACTATAGAAATCAGTGTGTCAGTTCCTACGGAGGATGGGACTCAATATTCAGCTGTACCACCCTTGGGGATATAACCAAAGATGCTTTAATCCTACCACAGAGATGTAGCAATCATGTTCATTGCTTCTCTACTCATAATATCTAGAAATGAGAAACCACCTAGATGTTCCTCATCATAAGAACGGATAAAGAAAATGTGGTAAATTTACACAATGGAGTATTTCTTAGCCATTAAAAAAGTGAAATGAAATTTGCAGGTAAATGGATGGACCTAGGAAAATCATCCTGAGTCAGGCATCTTACACCCATAAAGAGAAAAATATGCTATGAATTTGCTTATATGGGTATATTAGCTGCTAAATTAAAGATAACCAAGCTACAATCCACAGACTCACAGAGGTTAGGTTTATATTAAGGGACTAAAGGGGCACAGAAATGTCCTTAGGAAAGGGAAATAGAATAGTTCTGATGGGGGTGTGACTGGAATAGGAGTTGGGAAGTTGACAAGTTGGGAAGGAGACAAGAGAGACATGAGCAAGGGCATACAGGAGAGACAGCTAAAAATTAATGAGTAGTATAAAACCTAATACAGTAGATGCTTCCAAAATATTTACATATATGAAGGTTATCTAAATGAAATCATCAAATAATGTGGTAGTCAGATCCCAACTAGACACGTCTTATCACTAAATGAAGCTTTCAGTACTGGGGTTGTGTTATATCTATTTGAGTTGTTAGCCAAAAGGGATCCCACAGAAACCCTCAAAACAACCAGACCACAGATAAGACTATATACTTCTCTGCACAAACTGACAGCAAGGCCCCTATGAAACTCACTGCACAAGGAGTAAAACCAAATAATATGGTCTTAAAGAAAAGCAATAAAAAACCAAAATGTAGCACTAAAATGATTCCTACTGACGTTGGGCTATACTCAGAGATAGTGCCTTAGTCAAGTATCATCTGAGAGCTTCTCTCCTGTAGCAGATGAGATCAGATACAGAGACCCATAGCCAGAAATTACGCAGAGAGTGAGAAACCTTGAAACATTAGCCCGTAGATGGCTCAGGGCTTATAGAATAGGTCGCAGAAAATGCATAAGATCCAGGGGGAGAGATGGACCCTCTAAATCAACACAGTCAAAGCACATATACTCACAAAGACTGAGGCTGCATTCATAGAACCAGCATGGGTCTACACCAGGTCATTGCTTACATATTACAGTTTACAGTATAGGGTTTTTTTTGGGGGGCGGTCCTGAATGTGTGGTTCCCTGGTTCATATGCTTTCTCTTTCTGTTTATTTTGTCCAATTATGATGTGTTTGCTTTTCATTTTATCTTGTTATATTTTATTATGTTATTTTTTATTATTACCTCTAAGAAGTCTGTTTTCTAATATGAAACACAAAGGAAATTGACCCAGATGGAACGGAAGGTGGGGAAGAACTGGTAGGAGTAGACAGAGGGGGAACCATAATCAGGACGTAATTAGTAAGAAAAAAAATCTACTCTGAGTAAAACAAAATTCAAAGTAAAAAAGTATTAAAATATCAATAGGCTACATAAGAACAACTGAAGGTGAACCTCTGCATATATCAATGACGGTGAATGAAGTCCAAACTGGACTGCATCATACTGGCAAAAGAATGGAAACTCAAATGTAATCTGTCATTCCAAACGCTTCGTGATGAAGGATATACACACATAAGACTGTGCTTCATTAATTACTGGATTTTAAAGATGAAGATACACACCTACAATTTATAAATTTGAAGAAAAATAAGCAAATATGAAGGCGACAGGTTAAAACCATAGTAGAAGTGGCTAGATGCTGGTGAGAGTTTTATTTTTCAAAGGGAATGAGTAGACATGTCTATATGAGTTGGTCTATGGAGAAGAAATAAGAGAAGCAGGGTGAGTTCCTTTCTTATGACCTCTAAATCCTCTTTTAGCCATAAAGAGTGTTTGGTGAAATTTGGCAACAGTGCAAAAGAAGGAAAAATCCAAAGTTCATACATAAGTGTTGTGATGTCAGTATCGATTTGGAAAATGGAAGAGTGAATGTTGCATCAAGTAGAGAAAGGATAACACATGTTATCATCAGTCCCTGGATTCAGCCAGGTCATTGAGGGAGCTTTGAGGGTAGAAGTCAAGGTAAAGGGTGAACAGCAAGAGACTAGCACTTCTGCTCAGAATGAGGATGCCTTGAGTCTATCAGCTCAAAATGATATCAGAATATAGCACTGGGGCTGGAAAGATGGTTCAATAGAAACCAATCTTGCTCTGCCAAGCATCAGAACCTGAGTTCAGATCCCCAGCACTTATGTAAAAAAACAGACGCTACTGTGAGCACCTATTACCCCACAGCAGTGGGCAGACAGACAGGTAAATACCCACAGTCTGTTGGCCAGTCAGCCCAGGAGAAATGGTGTACTAGCTCCATGTTAATCAGGGTTACTTTTTCAAAAAACATCAGGTAAGAGCAACTGAGGGAAACAATGCAATGTCCACATCTGGGCTCCATGTGTTTGAGGACTACTACAGATGGGAACATATACTCACACAAATGCCACACATACACCCAAACAATACTGACACCAGGAGAACTGTGCCAAGTTCATGAAGAATATTTTGGATAAATTGATTCTTAAAAAAGTCATTATTTCCTGGAAATGCATGTTGGTATACCCTTTCACTTCTAGAAGTAGAGGCAAGTGGTTATTTATGTTTGAGGGTAGCCTGGTCTACATAATGAGTTCTGTGGAGCCAAGGTCATCAGTAACTTATTTTTATAATTTTAAGTCCATTTTCCTTGATAGATTGACTTATATTTTTTAAAGAGCATAGTATTCTTTCTTTTACCTAGTAAGCACAGTACAAATTAGTGTTAGGCACTGGGAAAAAAATCAGCATAAAAACCTATTATTAAATTGGAAAATACTATTTCCTTGAAAGGAACTAGTTTTAAAATGGACCCAACAGTGTATTTAGTTAAAAATAAAAAGGAATCTTATTTCAACTCAACAGGTATACTGCGCAACTGAAGGTATAATTGTGTGAAGCCCTGAATCGTCCTGCAATTGTGACTTGGTATCGTTTCCTAGCCATTCTCTAGACTTCTGGAGACAGGTGAGCTATCTGAAAATAAATTGGTATCCAAAGGTTGCAGTTTAGTGACAAATTAACTCTTTTTTTTTCCCCAGACAGAGTTTCTCTGTATTGTTTTGGAGCCTGTCCTGGAACTCACTGTGTAGACCAGACTGGCCTCTAACTCACAGAAATCTGCCTGCCTCTGCCTACCGAGTGCAGGGATTTAAGGCGTGTGTCACCAAAGTCCAGCTGTGGCAATTAATGTTACAAGATAAGAAATCTGTTCATTTTCCTACCCAGCACAATTGCCTTTGGTGATACTGGCAATAGTGTTTTTATTTGGGAACCAATCTGATTTTGCACCTCTTTACACAGACAACAGTGGGAGTGGACCAAGCATTAATTGGTAGGAACAGGTGACACACTCTCCAGAGGTGGGGTTCTTGAGGGTGTCACCACTGGAGAGTGAGAAAGCATATCCAGGGCATCCTGACACCTGTCTGTTAGAAATTGCTCTGTGTTTTCTTTTCAAATCAAGGTCTTTATTTAGGTCTTCCCTCCCCTTTGTGGGCCAGTTGGCACTTTCCCATTAAATAATGTCCACTTTTTAAAGATATACATGAATTGCTGTGATACCATGAACACACAGTTGAGCATAGCATCTTTAAAAATAAATTTTGGAACAAATTTCAGTTTTCATTTTTATGGGATAGACCAAAAATAATTCCAGACATCAGCATTTTGTCCATTTGTCATTGTTTGTAAACGTAGGTAAAATTTTATCACCTGCTGTTAGGGTTTCAGCTTCTTTTCCCTAGCACTAAAACATGAGCTTAAATAAATAGGGTTTACACAGTGAAAAAAAGCATTTAGATGTGGAAGAACAGTCAAAAACTCATGGCTAAAAAACAAAATATGTATACTCAGGCAGGTCACATTATTGATTAATAATTAATGCCCACTTTTGGTGAACATGAGCATCTTACATCTTGCCATAGTTTAAGGTTGTATATTCCTTTGTTCCCCTGCTAAATAGAATCTAAATTGCAAAAAGTGAAAGCTTAACATTTTATTACACTTATTTTTATGGATTTTGTTTAGCCCATGTGTGTATACATTTGCGTGCTATCACAGTGCGAGTGTGTGGAGGGTTACAGAAAAATTGGAGAGTTTAGGGCTGTCCTTCCATGTGTGTCCTGGTGATTGAACATGGACTACCAGGTTTTGTAACAAGATTCTTTATCCATTGAGTCCCTGATTTGCTGGCTAAGAATATTTTCTTTTTTTCTTTCCCTTACTGTTTATTTTTTGTTTGTTTTTGTTTTGTTGTTATTGCTGTTGTTCCTGTTTGAGAGAGTTTCACAAAGCAGCCGTGGTTGGCCTGGGTGGTGCCAGTTACAGGGTGGTCTGGAACTCAAACAGATTCCCCTCTGCACCCCAAGCACTAAGATTAAAGCTAGCAGTTTTTGTTTTGTTTGGTTTTAAGAGGAGTTGGAACACAAAAGGTAAAGTAAACATTAAATTTAAAAACAAAATGTTGAGTGGCATCCAGCAATTATGCAGTTACCACTGGTGTTTGAAAGATTTGAAAAAAATCTAAAGTGTTCCATAGTAATTGACTAAACCTGATGACACCAGCTAATTTAATAGATTTAAGAATAAGAGATCACTGATGAGTTAACAAAGATAAGAGAATGTGATGGTGCCAGTGTCCGGTCTTCTCTCTGTTTTTAGTTGATCCTCTTAGTCACTTTGAAAGCTGCTGTTGTAACTGGCACTAATTGGTGCCCACGTTAGAAATCTCAGTAGAAGAGCTGAGAATCGAAAGGATGTGGACACCTCTCACCCATGGAGCAAGGCAGTGTCCACAGGTCAGGCTGAAATCAAGGAGGCAGCAGGTGACCAGCTGCTGCCTGGGAGGAGAAGAGAGGCACCTGTTCACTGAGTCCATAGACAATGTGACTCTCTGGGGACGGAAAATTGAGAGTGATTCGCGTACCTGAGTCGCTGTAAGGACAGAAGAAACACGCGGTGCACTGAGTGATACAGCTGCATTCTCAGAAGTAGCAAAGGCGGCAGTCAGCCACTGCAGAGTGTGGTGGTTTTCTGCTCTCCCTCTTTCTGTCTGTCTCTCTGTGTGTATGTGTCTGTGTTGTTAAAAATACTTTAGCTATGTAAAACAAAAAGTTGAATATCCTGCGTTCCTTTGGAGACAAGACAAAAAATTAAAATATGTAGTTCTGTATTAAATAAAATAGACATGTTTGTGTATACACTGCCATGTCAGTCATACTGATATTATGCATCATTTACCAAGAACTGAACTAGAAAGTCAAGTAGGAACACGTGCTCCAAATGTATATGGAGAAAGTGGGATCAAACTCCGTGGAGCACATGAGCTCATGTGCTTATGTGTATAGGGTTCTTGAATAATAGAACAGAAATACTTATATAGAAACCAGGAGGAAGATTTCCTTAGATGATAACAGGTGGATAGTATAACAATGAGTGTAAGGTAAGTGGAAATAGTGGACATTTAGGACCTGAAACGGAAATAACATGAAGGAGTGTGACTTCTACTTACTCACTCCAAGATCCCCAGAGGCCAGTAAGGTCTGAGAAGAGATTTCCATGGAGGGAGGGGTGATGGAAATCACAAGGAGGGAACAGGAAATGGAAACAGATCTTCAAGGTCTCCACAGAAAGCTAAGTCCTTTATGCTGTGTACATTGACTTTCTCACTATTAGACATAGGTGCTAGCTATAAAAAGCATATATGCTTTATCCTTGCAGATTAAATGAAACCTAGACACATGAATCTGATATTGAGACTCATATTTTGCAATGTTTAAGCTGTAAATGCTTTGAATGCAGAAAACAGAAAAATATTCTTGGAAATTGTTCATGGAAAGAAGTACATTTGTTTCTTGTACTCTTTTCCTCTGACTCTTCCTGTATTTTTATGCTTTGTCCTCTTCCTCGAACTCTGCAAGTATGCTAGTAAATCATATGTTCAAACTCAGCTTAGGGGCTAGGGGGAATATCTTGGTGTATGAAGTGCTCACCAAGCAAGACTGACAAACTAAGATCAGAGTCCCCAAACTCAGGAGAAAAAAAAAACAGATTGTTAATGTGTTGTACACCCGTGATTCCTGAATTCCTGGTGTTAATGAATGTGGAGGTATGAGAATTACCTGGAAACTCTTAAGTCCCAATATTGGCCCATATAAATATAGCAGCAGAAAAAAATGGGAACTGCCTCAAAACAAGGTGGAAGACAAAAATTGACTCCTAAATTTTTCTCTTAGAGCTCCATCCATAGCAGCACACACTACCCACACTTTCACACACATCATGTTATATCCACATATATCTATACCACAATTCACTCTCTCACAGAGACACATAAACACAGAAATCTCTCTCTTCCTCTCCCTCCTCCTCTCTCTCCCTCTCCCTCTCTCTCCCTCCCCCCTCTCTCTCTCTCACACACACACACACACAATCCTGTTTCAAGTTTTTTTTTTCAGAATTCTTCCTCAGGGAACCAAGTAACAAAATTTGAATTATTATAACTGCATTGTCATTAGAGAAACAAAAATAAACTTAATTTTTGTGTTTTCTAGAAAAGGTTTAAAAAGTTAAAAATGTTAGCCATGACTTAGATCCCTTTTCATTTATTTATACTTTATTGACATATGTTCACTGTACATTTCCTAAGGACATTTGCATACAATAAACAAGAGTTCTCATGTATTTTTAAGAAAATTTTGAGATAAGCTAGATAAGACAAACTTGTAAACATGGCCTCCTCTCTGTTTTATAACTTAGTCCTAAAGGGGGGGCAGGGAAAGAAATTTGGGATACATAAATGGGAACATTTTGAACTAGATTTAACTGAACATGGTCCCTTCCTTTGCTATTTGGGGCATTCAGAACATAATTTCACAGATGATATATTTTTCTTAATGTGATTTTCAGACTACATCTAATGGAAAATGCCTGGTTAGGATTCAAATACGTGGTACAGATGCTCAACTACATTTGCATGCAATTATTTCTTAAAACCAATGCCAGGATAGAGATTCTATTGAAATGGCTTCTGGAATTGCTGGCATAACATATTACATCAGCTTCCAATCTTTAAGTAAGACTCAATTCTGATTTTTTTTTAAATAAAGATACTCTGTGTAAAATCACCCTTGACTCATTGTTCAAGAATGTATGAATACGGAGCTCATATGAACAAGTACTGAAAGTATATATTGAATATTTTAAGGAGATCCATACCTCCTGCTTGAAGTTGTGAGATTTTTGTTTTACATAGTAATATTAGAGGCTCAATATAAAGTTTCTACAAAACAATATAAGTGAAAATAACTTAATACAAAAAGAGAAACGAACATCATTGTGCAGCATTCAACTTGTTTTAGAGAATTTTCCTTCAAAGAGCAATTTAAAAGTATATAAAGAGATGTGATTTTTTTCCTATTCCTTCTGCAGCTTATATTATGAAGACACCTGAAGCAGCAAATCAACAATATACTCTTAGTCAAAGTACTTATGAAGTGCATTTGTCACTAACCTAGCCAGGGCTATCAAAGGCAATGGAGAGTAGAATGAAACGGACCATTCACTGCTTTGCTTTCCAGGGTACCATCCTTTCACAGAGGCACCAACCCTGGAGACCCTTGGATACTGTGGACTGGAGGAGGCCTTGAATTCACCATCTGATGATCTTTTCCCTGAGCTTGCATTTTAAGATTAGAATTGGAATCAATAAAAGAACCATACAGAAGAAGCTTTCCTATATCGATTAGATAACAACAAAACTCTGCATCACACTATTAATGTTTTCAAATCCAAAGCATGCCTCCTTCTCTCTTACTGCATGCTTTACTCTGTGGGAGGGGCACTCAGATCACAGTCACCCCTAGTAATGCAGAGGGGGACTGGAGGACATGGCTGCGCCTTTTCTGATTCCTGTGAGGATGGAAGCAACAGCCTGTGGATCAGTTACTTTTCCCCTGCTGTTGGTCTCAGTTGCAGCCCTCTCTTTGCCAAGAATGGTAAATGACAGACTTGCTAATGAGAAGTATGTGAGGTGGGGATCTCTATGATTTGGCCTCTATCGGTCTTTTTTTCCTTCTTAATTTTCTTGAGAGGTAGAGCAAAAAGAAAAAACAAACAAAAAGCCTGGAGGAAGGGGCTGATGACTTTATGAGAAGCAGAAACATTGTTTTTTTTTTTTTCAAGACGGGGTTTCTCTGTGTAACCCTGACAGTCCTGAAACTCTATAGGTAGACCAGGCTGATCTCGAACTCATAGAGATCCACCTGCCTTGCCTCCTGAGTGCTGGGCTTAAAGGCATGTGCCACCAACACCCAAGTAATAGGAGCATTCTTTCCAAGAGACTGTCTTTTAAAATTTGACATGAAAACTCTTATTAACAAGCTAAGAGAAACTCAGGAGATGTCTGCCTCTACTACTCATTCATTTCATAGTAGAGATTGCTGGCAGCATCCCTGGGTAAACATCTGTCTTCATTGCCAAGTCCCATTACATCATAATGTTGTCACCCGCAGGTTGGGTTGATGCAGCATAGGGAATAACAGAAAAAAAGACAGTTTTTTTCAACCCACATGCCTTTTTTAGTGAGTGTTCACTGAAACTTCTTCCTTGGACAGTTGAGGGTCCTTTCCCTTGGGAACCACACTTCAGATCAAAACAGCTAGAATCCATAATGATGCTGGGATATGGTGCTAGTATGTGTCTTGCCATTCTTACCTGGTATGTTTTTCCCCCAAAATGAAAACTATGAATGGTAGTGAAGAAGCTGTTATGATCAGTGATGAAAGGTTAAGAGGCACATGGTTTGTAGTAGACAGACTTGAATTTACAACCCAAATCGAACGTCAACTACATGACCTTAGATAATACAATTTAGCCTTTCTCGGCTTCGGCATCTTGTTGTGTGAAATGAAAAAGCATTAAAAAAAAGCACACAGCCAGGTAAACACAGTGAGCTCTGAATCTGTATTAGCAAGCAAACAGAAAGTCATGAATGCTTGAGGATCGACATTCCATTAGAGGGGGCAAAAGTGAATTAATGCAAAGTGGGGACACAAGGGATGCAAGGCACATAAAGTCAGGGCTAGATGCTTCGAGCCTCATTTTCACTAGTGCGAGTCATCCATTTGTATATGGTGAGTCACCGTGATCATCACTGAAGGACCCAAAGACCAGAATGTGTCAGAGAGGGAGAGAGAGACAGACAGAAACAGAGAGAGAGACAGACATAGACAGGAAATGGCTGTTCTACATTCACAAAACAAGGTTTACAACATCAAAATTAATAGTAAGGAGGTTACCATGATCAAAGTAACTAGAATCCATGATTCAAAATTATTCTGACCAGTGCAATGCAACTTCTCCAAAGACAGTAGTTCTTAAGAGATTATATTTTAGAAAAGACAAAGGAGATAAAACAAAAGCATGTAGAGTAATCATCGCATTCTATGTATGATACAGGGTAGTCCAATGACAGAATCACCTTGAACTCTCACAGACCCATTCTCAATATGTATGTACCAAATGAATACAAAATCGTTTTTACTATATGAAAGAGTTTACTGGGGAAAAGGTCAAATATTAGAACTGTGTTAAATAGTCTACTAGAAATTTTACATTTCTAAGCCAGGACCAAATTTCATTGCTCAATAGCTGCTCTCAAGAATGAAGCTAATTTACATGTAAAATAGGAATACAGTCTACTCTTTAAAAGCACAATGGTAAACACACCAATTTGACAATTACATTAATATGAGTATTTGCATAATCTGTATTCTACACCTGTTTTTAATTTGAGGCAGCTGCAAGACCGATCACATCTCACTAATCTGAATGGGCATGTGGGTGCTTCATATAGTACTGCATTAACTTAATATTTGGAGGCTATCTCACTTTTTAAATGTTTACTGGCTTTTGAAAAGTGGTAACAGGCAAAATTGAAGTCAATCCACTGTTCACTTGGCTAATACTAACCAAGAAAACACACAATACCACACAAGGCTATCATTATAATCTATGCATCTTTAGAGACTTTTTTCTCCTTCATATTTTCCTCAGGACAGGATGCATTTGTTTATACGGAAAATATTTAAGAGATCAATATTATTTGGTGTGTATTTGGAAATCAAATATATTTGGAAAATTCTATTGGAACAGTAACTACAGAATCTACAGCAAATATATTATTGGAGAATAGAGAAAAGAAATCTTTAGATCATTGGGAAACACATGTAATATACATCACTGTGAAGGATTTTGAATATTTTTTTAAAAGAGAAATTCCATTAACATTTTAACATTCATATTTCAAAATTCAGTAACTAGAAATTTAATCATTTTAAGGATCCAGTTTGTTTTTTCTGTGCACTCAAATACATATTCAGGACTATCAAAAGGAAGTCAATTTATCGCCACTGTGCATTCTCCCAATTCATTTCTTTAAATCACTTAACTGAACTCCAGCTTGTGGAGTATAAGATACCCAAGTAATCTGTCAATAGAACTGCATCTCTTTAATCTTAATGAATAGGATGTGAAGATAGAACTTTCTAAGGAAGTTATTTATTTCCTGGAAAATGAACAAGAACATGTTTATTAATGAATTGGAGAACAAAGCAAATATGTTTATGTTCTATTAACCATCGAAGAATTGTATATTAAACAATTATATTCTCATTGAGCTACTTTACTTTTAGAAGAGCTTATACAAAGTTTTAACAACTACTAAACAAGTTACTGGATGCTGAGGGTTTTAGGAGGCCACTGGTTGAAGAGAGATTTCTCTTACATTCCTACAGTAAAGACTTGGATATCCATTTCAGTGTTGTGTCCTTTCATGTGACACAGAGTAGGCCTTAAATAAATGGTATCAAGATTTGTTTATTTGTCTGTTTGCTCTTTTTCTCTTGTCACAGTTATTAGACTGTGGCTGCAGATCTTCTAGAAATCAGTGTTCAATAAATCACTACCACCTATAAGGGGGCTGATTTCTCCTTAGAGAAAATATTGCAATTTCTTACCAAGAATCAAGACTACTTACTCTAAGAGTATAAAAATAATTTTTATTACTATATAATTTAGGCTATAAAGCTTAGTTATAGTGATTGTGAGAAAAGCAATTTTCACAGTTCTGACCTCTATATAATTATATTTCTAAATATTCCTTATTTTATTTTTCTTCATTAAAATCCCCACCTATATAATTGAGCACACAGAGAAGCACTCTAGACAGATAAGCTGGTGTGTCATGGGGCATGTGGAACATAATGGGCTGAAGCTATATTCAGCTGGGTGACAACGTACATTGTATAATACTCTAACAACAAATTTCACATAGCAACAGAGTGCTTTAACCAGAACAAGTTAGTGCGAAATTTCTAAATTTGAAAATAGTCTGGTTTCTTTGTGCTCTTAGGAGTAAGGAAAAGGCTAGCTTAACAGTATAGTTAAAGCTTTGACCTGTTGAACTTTTTTTTAATTCAGCAAGGCAGCATATTGTTTTGCTAAAGTATAAATAATGAAGACAATAATATTTTAGAGTTAGAGACTGGGCCAAATGTTCATGATTGACATGAAAAGGAAATGTGTCATATAGTCAATAAGTGACAGAGTTGTACCTGAACCCAAGGCAGCTCCAGTATCACAGAGTCTGCCTTCTTGCCTTCACTGCAGGGCATGATTGCCAAGTGAATGACACATGGTCAAACTCTTCCATGGCCTTACACTTCTCTACAGCCTATATTTATGACAACTTTAAAACACAAAATTCCATTCATTTCCCTACCAACATTAGGATGCCACAAGGCAGCACACACACATTCAAGCACTATCAGTGTAATACATATTAACAGGATAGTAATCTATTGGAATGATAAATGGAAGTTGAAATTTAGGTGAATTTCAAATTTCTGTCTATCTCCCCCCTTTCCAGATATGGTATCACAATGTAGTTCATTCACCATTTCTGGAACTGGTTGAGTAGCATAGACAGGCCCATATTGAGTGTGGGGATTATATATATAATCCACTACATGAAATTCAATTCTTTATAGATTTTATATGTCCAGAATTATTTTGTTAAACCATAATGCTTTGACATAAAAAGGTAATTTGCATATTTGAAACAACTTATAGGGCCTGGAGAAATGCCTCAACAATTAAGAGCACTTTTGCTCTTTCAGATGTCCCAAGTTCAGTGTATAACACAAATATTGTGTGCCTCACTAGTGCTTGCAACTCCAGTTACAGAGGGTCCAACACAATCTTCTAGCCTCTCTCTGGGCGCCTGAATATATAGAGCAAACACACACACACACACACACACACACACACACACACACACACACACAAATCTTAAATGAAAAGACAATTTTTAAACCCAGAGGTGATAAAAGCTGAAATATTCTTCAAAACATAGAGTAACTCTTACCATTATGCAGGTCCAACCAAAGATTCTTCTTTTTCTCTTATTAAAACATAGGAGTTAATCTCCATTGATGTAAAGACTTCATAAAGCCTCTTCTTTCCCTCTCCTTTCTATTTGTGTAAAGACTTTTGGTGAAAGGCCCCATTCAGCATTTCTTTCACAGGATTTACTTTTCCCAAATTTGTTTTATCACTTGGATAACTGTAGATTCTGGAGTTCTATCCAAAGGAATTTTAGGAAACCACAAACAAAGCATCAGGAAACAGGATTCTTAAAACCTTATCCTGTTCTGCTGTAAGTGATGGCTGACTCACTAAACATGGAAAAGAGGAACCCAATTCACTCCACAGAATACTTTTAAAATCCATAACTGTCAAGATGAGTTTTTAATACCTTAAACTCTACATTTTGTTTAAAAATGATTTAAAAGAATGGTTATTATCTTGAGTTTTATCTAGCCAGAGTGTCAACTCCCTGAGGAGACGCACATCTTTGAATTCCCCTTGGTACCTGGTATCTGTCTAACAACGTGTCTAGCACACAGGGGCATTCAGTCACATTTCTTTGATAGGCTGATAGAGAAGTAATTTGGATACATGGAAATGTTGTACATTGTTCAGTAAACCACTACATTGTGTTGTTTTTGTCTGTTGTTTTTCTATTGGAACAAGATTATTATTTTTTAATCATATGAAATTGTACAGAGGTGATAGACTTTGTAATTTATTTCTACAATACTCCTGAAATTTCATTTCATTAAATAAATGTATTCCAGCAAAAGCAAACAAATGATGTGAATTTGTGTGTGTGTGTGTGTGTGTGTGTGTGTGTGTGTGTGTGTATGAGCTATCTCTGCCCTAGTCTAGTAGTCTTGGAAATTATTAAATAGGAATGGTAAATAACTCCACATGAACTGGTGCTTAAATTAATATTTCTTATTTAGTTCTTTAAATACATTATTCACTATCAATTAGCTCTAGATCAGGTGGTTGTTTTAAAATAATGTGTGCTAGTATGGCATGAATTAATTTACTTTGACCCTATAGTGATGGGAGGGTGTACATCCAAGAATTGATTAATCTATGAATGGCCCATGAAAGTTGAATATATATTTCACTGTCCACAAAGACTAAGGTTATCCTCATTAGAAAATACACAAGAGTCGTGTGTACATTTATAATTGTATATTCTTGTGTTTTGTGGATTAAGTTTGATGTTTAAATATATTAAAAGTTGTTTTAAAAATGGTGCCTGTAAGCAAATAAAAGAATGGGTTGAGTTGTATTTGTGTTTGTCCTATGCAATTAGAATGGTGTAGAGAAAGAAGCCAAGAAAATAGACACAGAGAAGGATGAAAGGAAGGGGGAGTCAAGAAGGGAAAGAGGAGAGGAACAGTTTTATTTTTTGAGACAGAGTTTCTCTGTATAGCCTTGGCTGTCCTAGAACTCACTTTGTGGACCAGGCTGGCTTAGAACTCACAGAGATTCTCCTTCCTCTGCCTCTAAAGTGCCGGGATTAAAGATATGTGCCACTACCACCTGTCCAGGAGACAGAAGACAATTAAGCTCCCAAGTACAATATATTTCCAAGACTTCCATATTCTCTGGTCCTTAGACATCACATACCTGCTTTGTTTGTAGCTTTGAACTTCCTTGTCTAGTGAGATTCAAAATGGCAATTACAGGCAAATAGTAAACAAAATTAAAATAAACTACATATGGGAGGAGACCACTAAACCTCAGCATTTTAAGAAACAATAGAGAGGTAAAACTATTTGAAGGTGATGAAACAGAAGGTTGATTTATCAACATTTACTAGATGTACACATGAGTGTTTTGGTTTATGTTGTTTTCACAATTTGATGTAGA
The DNA here is from genome assembly GCF_017639785.1 of Mesocricetus auratus. Lineage (NCBI taxonomy): Eukaryota > Metazoa > Chordata > Mammalia > Rodentia > Cricetidae > Mesocricetus > Mesocricetus auratus. The sequence continues at coordinate 25,229,488 of NW_024429200.1, forward strand.
GTCTGTCATACCCCTGAATTTCTAGGACACAATCCATGAGTATAATGAAGATGGGCTAAGTGCATTTTAATTTAAGTCTTAATAATTATTTGAAAGCAAGCAATAAATATTATGGAAAGTGACATGGCTCATTGATGTCATACATGAAGGAAAACTCAGGACACAAATGCTGGTTTGGTCATCCAGGATCTCATATGAAATGAGGTCCTATTTTCCCTCCTCTTGGGTGGGATAGCACTTATCACAGGACATACATATGACTTTCTGGTTCTTCTGTCTGCCTAAATGAGAATCAGGTAGAATATGATTCATTACAAATATTCTCTTTAAAAGAATGTTAGAAACACCAGATTTTGTAGTCTGACAGCTGAAATCAGATCATGGGTTCCTGGGAAATTTCCTAGAATTTTCTGGCTCTCAAATTTCTAGAAAGAAATACAGTACAACAAAATTCTGATTTGTGTGGGAATAAAATATCAGATCATATAAACAAAGCTTTTGAAGCAAGAATTTAGTAGGAACCCAGTCTTTCAGAGGGTAAAGTTCAGGCCGGTGCATTCATTGGTGTGCTCCATCAATTTCTTTTTAGCTCCTGTGTATGCTCCCAATACAAATTTCTCTGGGGAACACGGAAGACCTTTGAAATGTGTTTCTCATTGTCTGGATAGTTAGGGAAAAGCTAAGACTTTCAGTTTTCCAGAGATATTTAATACAAATTCTACAAATGATAAACTTTTCGTCCTTCCTTGTTTAAAGTTCAGGTCACCTTTAAAGTACACTTGTATTTCTGAGCGCAAACTTTACAAAGCCTTCAACGATTCAAAACAGCTTGTGTCTGTCCTGTTGCTTAATTATGTTTCATTAGGATGCCTCACTAGAATACACATAGGCACATCTTAGGTAAGGACTTCTAGAGAGAGGACACATTATATTATGAACACACAAAGGTCTGTAAATAGTTTTTTTTCTCGCTTTTTAAAAATTTACATTAGAAACAAGCTTGTTTTACATGTCAATTCCAGTTCCCTTTTCCTCCCCTCCTCCCCTGCTCCCCATCGATGACCCCCTACCCTAATCCCTTTCTGCTCCTGCTAAAACCTATTTTACTTCAATCTTATTAGTGCATGTGGTGTCTATGTATGTGTGTGTGGTGTGTGGTGTGTGTGCCTAAATCTTGATCAAAACAATAAAACCTCTTGTCACTAAAGTATTTCATTGTGTAAAATTGCTTATTTTACATAACTCTAGGACCCAGGATATAAGTACTAGCTAGTTTGGCAAACAGTTGGTACATACACTTCTGGCAGTCTATCCCATAATCCATTTCCCCCCTTTTTCTACTTAGTTAAGAACTCCAACTTAGTTTCTTGGGACAAAGTTACTCAATAAAGACAATCAGTTGCATAGACTAGTAAAATGACAGGGGTTGACACAGTGTGTCTTCTGAGGACGCTCCTTAGGAAAGGAGGCAGAGTCAGCTGCCCAGATATTTCTTAAGCTTTACTTTTTCTCATTCAGCTTCCTATTCCTTCTGCTTGGACCATGGCAGGATGGCAGGAGGAACCACAGTCTTCTTGTGATCATGAAGACAGAAGCCACATGGAGCAGAGCAGGGGGCTAGCCCCCTGCCACTCTAGAGAACCCATGCTAATCAGCTCTGGTCTGCACTGCCTGTCTCTCAGCTTCACTGCATAATGTATTTCTAGCTAGAGCAGCTGATGGCTTTACAGCAAATGAAGATACTTTCTCAGTAGAAATACTCAAAATCAATGATCAAAACGAATATAATAATTTCATAAGTTATAGGATGACAGATCATGTTGAGAGTATATACCAGTTCTTAACATTTGAGGAAGCCTAAATATTATGTGCCATTCTATAGATTTCCATTGTCATTTTATTAAGCAGACTTCTTGCTTTTACTATAATACAAAAAGTCTCCTTGGAACTTAGTGAGGGCAGAAACCCTGTTAGTATTAACAGATTAATCAATGTATGGCATTAAAAATAGTACATGCATATCAAAAGACAGAAGATAAGTTAGAAAAGAAAACATTTACTTACTGATAAAGGAGAATGAACTGTCATCAAATAAGTGTATTGCATACTATCTAGCCAGGCAAACAAATCCTTAGAAGTGTTATTTTCAAAACAGATTGTCAAATGGAAGAAAGACAAAAATCTCTAAGTGATGAGTGAGGATCTGGGCATTGTGACCAGAGCTTGTCATCCCAGGGGAGCCAAACTGTCTTGCAAATTTCTATAGGGAAAGGAAGCTGAGAAGTAAATTCTTGTGATTTCTTCATTGGATGATTGGGACAGTCTCAACAAATTCTGATAGAAAACGTGTGGTGTAGTTCACAGAATTTAATTCAAATACTCTAGATTGATTTGACATCTAACATGCAGTGACTGTTGTGTTTGGGGGAAGTTATAAGTATGAACAAAATCCAGCATCTTACCTCCAAGATTTAGAATCTGAAAACAAACTGAAAAAGAAGTCAAATGTCTGTAATAAAACATGGTATACACCATAATAGGAGTAGTCATTATAGGTTTGAGAAGAGATCTGGCACTAGTGAGATTTCCAGAGATCTACAATGATGACACCAACTGGCAATCTAAGCAATAGTGGAGAGGCTACCTTAAATGCCCTTCCACAATAATGAGCTTGACAACTACCTTATATGCCATACTAGAACCTCCAATCCAGTGGCCGATGGAAACAGAGGCAGGCATCCACAGCTAAACACTGAACTGAACTCCTGGAGCCCAGTGACACAGAGAAAGGAGTGATGAGCAAAGCGATTAAGATCAGGCTGGCCAGCATAGGACCCATCCAGACCCCTGAATGTGAGAGTCAGTGAGGAGGCCTGGGCTACCTATGGGGTCCTGAGTAGTGGATCAGTGTTTATCCCTCGAATGCTTACAGACATCATGTGTCCGTAACACAAAGAGGGTTGCTCTCTCTGCCTGGACTCTTAGGGAAGTGCTTGGACCCTACCCTGAGTGAAATGATAGACTCTAGATATCCCCTATGCGGAAGGAATTGGCAATAGGGTGGGAGGATGGGGGGTGGTGGTGGGGACATACGGGAGGAGGGGAGGGAGAGGGAACTGGGAATGACATGTAAAACAAGCTATTTAAAATAAAAAACACAAAAAAATAAAAAATAAATTATGGATATTACCATGTTTGAATTCCTGTTCACAACCTGATCTTTGCTGTACAGTTCACTCGGTGTTATGGACTCAGTTCCAGAGGCAGATTTCCCTAGCTCATTATGGTTTATCTACTGGTCCTCTAGCTTTTTGAGGCCTCAGGTTTGATGATGTATGTACTATGAATCATAAGATACAGGGGGTTATGGGCTGGAGAGATGACTCAGCAGTTAAGAGCATTGGCTGCTCTTCCAGAAGACCCAGATTCAATTCCCAGCAACCACATGGAAGCTCACAACCATCTGTAACTGAGTTCCGGAGACCTGACACCTTCACACCAATGCACATAAAATAAAGTTAAATAAATTTTAAAAAAAAAGGTCAGGCTGATGAAACCCATAGAGATAGCTAACATTAACAAGGTTGAGCTCTTGGATCCAAGACTGATGATGATCAGCCAGCATGGGACTGATCCAGAAACCCTGAGTGTGGGTGTCAATGAGGAGACCTAGAAAGTCTATGGGGTCTATGGCATGCAAATAGACTTTGGGTGCCCATTCCACAATGAGGGATGCTCTCTCAGCCTGGACATGTGGGGGGGGGCTAGGCCCTGCCCTGGATGAATAAACAGACTCTGGAGATCCCCCATAGAGGGCCCTACCCTCCCTGGGGAGCAGAGTGGGGATTGGGTGGGGGGACTGGGAGAGTTGGTAGAGGTGTAGGAGAGGAGGGGAAGGAGAGTGAGCTGGGATTGACATGTGAAGCAAGCTTGTTTCTAATTTAAATGAAAAATAATGCTTTAAAAACATGGCATACTCTATCATGATAATTACAGTATTTTCTTTTTTTTTTTTTTTTTCGAGACAGGGTTTCTCTGTGGCTTTGGAGGCTGTCCTGGAACTCGCTTGGTAGTCCAGGCTGGTCTCGAACTCACAGAGATCTGCCTGCCTCTGCCTCCCGAGTGCTGGGATTAAAGGCGTGCGCCACCAATGCCCGGCCTAATTACAGTATTTTCAATGATAAAAGTGTGATACATGTTCTAGAAGCACACATGTGCAATGGGTAACAATGACAATTCCAAGGAGTAAATGCTGTGAAGTATGTGAAAGCCTTTGACATCTAGGTAATGGAAATGATCTTCTAAACTGATGGAAAATTACAGAAGAAAGTAGAACAGATGTCAATATTCTTATCACTCATGGCACCCTTCAAAATACACAGCATGGGAAACATAAATATTTGCCAGTGATTAAATAGTATGCTTGGAAGCAGTTCAGTATTAAGCCACATGTCATTCCATGATGGTTCACCGAGAGCCCTGTGTCTTCTGTTGAGAGATTAGAGTGGGGGATTTTCACATTATCAGAGCAGAGGATATGACACTATCAGATTAGAATGGATTAATGGTTAGAGGCTGTTGGATAAGATCAGGGGAAGCTGATAGGAATACTGAGCATGACATGGAAAGACAAATAATTTGAATTAGAAACCTGTTGATCTGGGTTGACATGATTCAGTAGACAGTTGAAAGATACAACCAGAGTCTAAAAGAATAGAAGGGCTTGACAGCTTTATGTATGGCCACAAGTCTATAGATACCAAATATTTATGCAAAACTTACATTCAGACCTTTTAGGCATTGGAAAATGGAAGATAAACAAGGCAGCCTTGCCCTTAGGGAGTTTATAGTGGTTATCATTCAGCTGCATATATTCAATAAAAGCATGTAAAAAAAAGATGAGTGTGTGTGTGTGTGTATGTGTGTATGTGTGTGTGTGTGTGTGGTGTGTATTTATGAATGTGGTAAGATGTGAGGGGATGTGTGTATGTATATGGTGACTGTGTGGGGTGTGTGTGTGTGTATGTGGTATGTGTGTGGGGGTTGTCTGGGTATGTATGTATGTGTGTGTGTTGGTGGGGTGAGGAAAACATCAGCGAGACTTCATAGCTTAGTTACCAACAGATACTTAAAAGTTGCAGGATATAGTTAGTTGCAGGGAATCAATGTTTGAAGAACTAGGGGCACTTCATGTTTCTGCTTATGTCATAGTTACAAAACAGGATCAGACAATGAGAGCAGGGTACCAGAGCCATTACATTTTTGAAGAAATGAGATTTTTACTTAGGGTTTCTGATATCAAAAGCAAGCTTAACAATGATAATGGGTATCAGCTGAAGCCATTAGGATGCATCTATTTATTTATTTATCTGTTTCTTTTAGCCAGTATAATAGAGAATACATTTGCCACTGATAATTTCATGCGATCCTGATATTATTGTCAGAAATAGTTTTGAAAAGAATATATTAGAGCAACATCTCAGGAAGCTTGAATATGGCTAATTTTTCTTCAGCTAACGTTTAAAAAGAAATGCATAGAATAATCAAAACACACACTGCTGCTAAATCTGGAGGCAACCTAAGAGAGCAAAAGCTCAGCATATATTCATCTGGTTGGAAAGCAGAAGGCTGAGGTGTGAGTTGTAGAGTTAGTCTAGCACAGGTGGAGCCCTGGCTTCAGTATCTAGAACCACAAAAATCAAGTTTGGTGGTCCAGGCCTGCAATCCTAGCTTCTGAGAGGTGAAAGAAGGCAGATCAGGATTCAAGATCATCTTTGGTCTCATAGCAAGTTCAAACCTGACTGGCTATGTAACAAAAGCAAAGATAAACAAGAGAGAAAAAAAAAGTCTCGGAGAGATGTTCCTGACACAGAACATTACTGGGATTCAAGTTCAATAGCTCTTAATTACAGAGAAACATTTTCCTATTCAAGAGAAGTAGGAAGTCTGGGGTTCTGACACTCAGCCTCAGACAACCTGAGGAGGAATTTCCTGGAGATTTTTGGGCCTCTTGATTTTCAGTACTCTCATCCCCAGCTACATTAACTCAGGAGACTGAGCTGGAATGCATTAGAAAAGGTTTTCACACAGTTTCTTAGGGTTGAAAACCACTGTCCTAAATGTTTTCGTAGATTCTAGGGAAGTTATCACACCTATTGATGGTGGGAATTTATACACCCACGGATAAAGAGGAGCTTATCAATGACAATGAGCTTTGCGCAAATGACAGCTCTGTCCAGTTTTCTTATGAATTAATCTCTTAAATGTCCACACCATGATTGATCTGTAGGGAGTAGATATAGTGTAGACAAAACCCTGTCATTTGTGTTCTTTTTTCAGGTTTTTTTCCAGACATAATCTATATAAGAATTGAATCTTTCTTTGATACAACAGATTTTCCTCATGTGAGCACACCATAATGTTCACTGTGTGCCTTGGTTTATCACTTGAGAATGTGCAGTAGCACCAGCAGTGGAAGATGTCAAGCTGGCAGCTTTTACAGCAATGCAAGTGTTAGCATCCTAAGTGTAAGAATTTATATAGTGTGCAAAGGAAGTTTGTGTTATTCAAATGCTTAAGCATTGGCTAAACAGGTTCAATGAAGATTGTAGTAAAACTAAATGACAAAACATTAAAAAAAAAGAAAAAATCGACATGCTGTTAGTCACAGCTGGATGTGATTCCAGACTTCAGCTGAAATCTAGACAGAGGATTTCTATCTGGAAGGATTAAGACCTCAAAGAGGAACCCTCCGGCAAAACTAGTCAGTAACTGGTAGTTATGGAAACAAAGGCTCCAATCATTTATTGCGCTTCTGTGAGGTCTCTGTGCTCTTAAGTAATGGCCTTCCCCTGTATCCTCAAAGACAAGTCAGGAAAGTTTCACTAAGACCTCCCAGATAATTTATGAAAGCCAGTTGAAATTTATAATTAAAAAGGGAGATTATGCAAGGTAATGAAGTCTCTTAACTCTATATACTATAGCAATTCAGAAAGTAAAGGGAACTTACTTGGTTGCATTGGATGTTCCCAATAGATGCAAGATTGTAATAGCTAGTAGAACAGAACTTTAAAATTCCTGGCTGTTGAGAACCCATCTACTTTTAGGAATATGATTCCAAAGTTCCTGTGTCATATTCCTGAATAATTTCTCTAGCTATGAAACATACAAGTACACCAAGAGGCTGGACAGTCTGATGATCTCTTCCACTGATGACCTAAATCTCCGGCATTTGCTATCAATAATGCTGCTTTAACCTGTGGACCCAGTTATACACTTAAACCTACATATGATAGCCATAATATTTTGGATTTTTAAAAGATTAATGAAGACAATGTGTAAAGTTCGATGGAAAATTGTAAAACTGTTGTTGTGTTACACTTTGTATAGAACCATGATACTCTCCTAGAGTAGGAGAACTGTGTTTGAAAGGAAGACTGAACACTCTCACAAGGAAGTTATGAAATGAAAATTTCTTGAAGTTTTAGTTTCCTGAAGACCTTAGGATATACACCTTGTGAATTTCAAGGGTCTACTATAATTATTTCTCATGAGTAGTTTCTTCCTATCTAGTCAAAGAGTACCATTTAATTTTTTAGAAAACCACTATATTAGAGCAATTTATTAACATTTATTTAGTGCTTTTGAGAAAAGTACCTTAGTCCTCAATCACAATTTAACATAAAACTCAAGGTACATTCTTATAATGAAACTATATGATTTTCACATTAAGGTAGTGAGTAAATACTTTTGAAAGAACCATTCATTACCATTTGCTTGATATTTTTCAATTCTGTGATACAAAATCTAGCACTATTATAACACATATAATTTACATAGCTAAAATGCCTTTAGAGGGGCTACTTATTAATATAACTGTCCTGAGAAATTATAAGTTGGATATTCATTTTAAAGTTTTGGGAGAATTACTAAAGATTCACTCAAAGATAACAATTCTGGTGATTTGTATGTTTCATAAATTTAAGTAGGGGGATATTTCTAGTATCATGAAAATGATTCAAGGTCTAGATTCTTCTAAGTCACCGAGAGAATCGCGAATAACGTTACTTTCATACTAAAACTATAACTTAAATTTTGTTAAAGAAACTCTTTGAGTAAAATAAAATAATAATAAACACTGGACACTGGGTTATAAGAATCAACACAATTCATCATTTATGGATAAAATTATGACTAGGACAATCTTCAGGATCTAGTTAGAATTAGTTATAATTTTTTTCATACTACACATGAGATCAAAGGAATAGAAAAGATTCCATGGTGAACACATAGTAAAGGAAGAAAGAATACAGCAGAGAAAATCAAGTAGCAGGTAGGTATTTAGGAAACTTAAGTGCAGTGTAGCATATGGGCTGACAGATAAGAATAGAATCCACATAGGAGACATAGCCTTAAATGGATGTGAAATTCTAAATAATTTTGCTTTTTGTCTTTAATCGTGTGCTCAGACTGTTCATCATGCTGTCATTCAGTGGAGCTTTTACAACACTTCCAAACATCTTAAGATAAAATTCAAAGTCTAAGTCTTAAATCCTATGGAGAGGTCCCATAACAATATTAGTGTTTTATTCCTTTCTTTCACTTTAGCTAAGGTAGAGAAGTCCAGGGAATATGTACTTAAATTCCTAACAGATTACAGAAAGAAACAAGCACCTGGGTAGCTAAGGAAGTAGAAAATCTAACCTCTGAGAAAGCAATTTTCTACCACATTTAATTTATGCTATATAAAATTTCTTTTGTAGCAACCTAAGAAATAAAGGTCCATTTATTAAATTCTTTATTTTTTGCGAACATTAATTTGAATACAATGTTCCTATTCATTATTGCCCATACTATCCTTGCTGATTCTAAAAATTACTCGCAATCAATAAAAAATGTGGGATTAAAATATCAACATTTAATTTAACTAAACACTCTACTGGTTTTTTGGTAGACATAGTTTTCCACACCAGACAAGCCTTGTCATTGAAAGACTTTTTTCCCTGATCTTCCTCAATAATTCAATTTCTAAGTCGATTGTTCTGTTCTCCTGTATTCTATTTTTTGCTTCTTTTCTTGCGTATAACCCACCCCCACTGTTAAATACTATCTGGCTGGCCATAACATGAACAAACTTCCATTACAACATGGTTCCAAAGCCATAGTGCTTTACCCACAAGGGACTAAGTAGCCATGAACTGAATCCTTTGAAATTGTGATTCAAACATAATTTCCCTCATTTCAATTGCTTCTTTGGAATTTTTTAGCATTATTATTATACAGAGACATATATACATATATATATATAGAGTGTGTGTGTGTGTGTGTTAGATGTGTGTGGATGCTCATAGAGGCCAGAAAAGAGATTCTGTCTCCTGACCTGGATTTGAAGGTGGCTGTGATATACAAGGGGATGCTGTAAAGCAAACATTGTTCCAGTTTTCACCTTCAAGTCATATCTCTGGTCTCACTTCAGTTGTCTTTGTTGGGCATTTTGCCATAGTCACAAGAAGTAACCAAAGCAAGTCTTTTAGCCCATTCTTATTTTTGTGTTATTGAATTTCTATGCTACCCAGACATTACTACCCACTTCCACTGTTAATTAGGTCTCATAATTTCCTCTCTCTACATCTTTGTTGATATTCAAATAAAATTTGCTCCATCAAACATGTCCATGCTTTATCGCAATAATGAATTTCTTTTCTTCAAAGCCAACTTTGTGTGTGTGTGTGTGTGTGTGTGTGTGTGTGTGTGTGTGTGTGTGTGTAGTGCTAGATATTGAACCCACGGTCTTGTATATGCCAGGTAAACTCTCAACTACAGAGCTACAACCCCCAGTATAACTTTTATTTTCTATGCCCTCAACAATTAGGCTTTTGTAAAAGCCTCACTGATCAAGCAGTCTGTATTGACAATTTTCTTTCAGCCTCTACTTTTCAAACTTTTGTGCCACATCCTCTCTGGCCCAAAATCTAGTATATTGGATCTGAGTCTTAATATAATTTTAAGTTCATCCTAAGTCCCTGAGGAGGGGCAACCCGTACTGAATGATTGGAGGGTTCTTTCTTTTCCCACAACCTCACTCTCACAGATGACAAACTTTCTCTGCATGAATGGCTTCACCACATGTTCACCGATGTCCTCTTATGCAAGGACTGAGCCAGGCACAAGACTGGAATAGAAAATTCATGGTTCCTGTGCTGGCTTTTTCTCTCTTTGCTGTGATAAAGAATTCTGACAAAAACAACCTACGAGAAGCATTTGTCTTGATTCACAGTTCCAGGTCATAGCCCATCATGGCATGGAAGGCATGGCAACAGGTTGATGAGAATATGAATTCTGGTGATTAGATACCTTCCTTCTATATTTGCAAATCTGGTCCCAAGTACACTTTAATAAACAGAATCAATACAATGCCTCACAAGCAGGCCCAGAACCTAACCTAATTAAATGATCCCTCAAAGGTATTCCTGGAAGCCTGTCCACTAGCTGATTCTAAAGCCTGTCAGGTTGACAGTCAACACTAACCATTACTTCTTGCTGTTACAGGGAAGTCTAGTTGGAGAGAAAAATATTAACAGGAATTGTACTCCATGAATGAGAAACACACAAACCAGGGTATCCTGTAACGGATGACATCCCTGGCAGTCCCTAAACATTCACAATTGCTTTTTTCAAACTAAGGAATATTTTTTAGCTCATTAGAATAGTTCAGAATAGTGAAAAGTTATGGATGAATGGCAGAAACTGCACTATGGTATATATGTCCTAGACCTAAATGGCAAGGTTTTGGAGACTTTTGCAAAGATGATGAAATATTAACTGATTGCCTAAGGACATAGGCTATACATGTATACTGTATGTAGTCTACTTATTTTGCTCAATAATTTTGTAGGGTTTTAATTTCCACTTTTGAGATGAGTTAATGGGATTCAAAAATTTAAGTGACTACCCTCTTACTGATACAAGGCATACTCAAGATGGAAACTTGTACTTTCTTCCTTCTCCATGCCATTAGTTGACCTTATGGGATGTTTTCTACACAGATGCACTTGGAGCTGATAGGCTAGGTACCACAGATAGTTTTCTACAGGTGGTTAGTTTCAAGACGCATGCTCACCAGTGGAAATATATGTTAGCTAAAGAATGATTTTAATTTAGACCTGCCTCTTCAGGCTGCCTTTCAGAATAGTTTTCTGCTAGAATGAAAATCAAAATAACACAAACATGGTCTAATGCATGCATAAATTAAACCTTTCATTATTTTATGATCAAGATGCAACATACCTAGCTCATTGAATGTTTTGTAGAGACAAGATATAGCAGGGAAAAACTGTCCAAATTTATTTTTATGTTTTCTATACCACAATGATTTCTGCTAGTGAAACTATTAAAAATTTTTATATAATACTGTTTAGCTGGGAAAATATTCCAAATTCTTACAACTAGAACTAATGTTTAAAAGGTTTAATTTCATGTTTTATTAATCCGTAAGTAGAATTTTATTTTTTTCATGTCTAGTTCAAGTCCCATAAAGTTAGTATTCTCCCCAAAGTACATTACTAATTTTAAAGTTAGAACATGTCTGCTTTAGTCCTGATATTTGATAGAGAACATGAATTACCGAGTAGTTGATTATAGAATGAGAATGCATTTTTGCTGCTGCTGTTAATTTTACCATTTTTTGATTTGAGGGATAAGAACAAGTGATAAATAGTGCTAAATTGCATTATATCACAACATTTAAAGGCAGGTTGCAAAAACATATCCAGAAGAATATAATATATATATATTTGTGTAACACTATTGCAATTTATAGTATTGTTGCTTGTCATTTATTGAAATGTAAGGTCATTGGATGTTGGTAAGTGTTTTATTGAAACAATAATTTCCTAAAACATGAGATTTAATTATTTGATTCAAAAGCATTTTCTGGCTGTGTCATGTTATCAAATGGATGCTTTGGTCCTTCAAATCATTAGGTTAAAAAAACTCAAGATGCCCATCACTTTCTTCAAAATTAAAAAAAATAACTTTGTTCATGACATTTTACATTTAGCTAATCTTTCCAGTATCTTTAAGAATGTCAAGTGACTTCTTCACATTTATATAATGATTTTTTGGCAAGTCAGAATAAGATTCCTCTGGTTAATTCACTTTTGCTTTCAACTATTCTACTCTTCCACCTGTTAAGACATACTTATAAAAAATTAATAACTTTAATCACCTACTGAACGCAGATATTTTATATAAGATCTGAACCTTCATGGAAGGTATGGTTTCAATGCTGTATACTGATACTCATCTGAGGAAGCAAAGCAATGGCATTTCCCTTAAATTTACATCTGGGCACTGCACAGATGTTGGAGAACCACAAGTCTGTCTCATAGCTGTAAACGTAACAAGAACAATAATGCAACCAGTTTTTCAGATCTAAACTAAATTAAGCAAGTATGTCATAGGCTAGACATCGTTAATATATTTTATAGGAAAAAATTTCAGAATTTTGAAGTGTGCATGAATGCTGGGTGTGCATGTGTGTGCTTATTCACCCTAACATAAAAATTAGTTTCATGAAATTGAAACCACTAAATACTTTTGGTTGCAAACTTTCCTCAGTATGGATCACTATTAAGTAGATCATGTGTCGGCAGTGCAAGCAATGAAATCAAATAAATCCCATGTTAAAAGGAGACCTGAATCTGCTGTTCTAATAAGATTGTTTCCTGGGATGTAGTAAAAATGCAAGGAAAAGTCATGTGATGATGTTTAGGTGAACATCGGGTGCCTTGTGCATCCCAGTATTTGTAATTTGTCAGAATCATGTTAACAGATATACGTACTGCCTGGACCTATTTAATTGGGACATCATATAATGAATAGAACATATAAAATATTTTAAACATAAATATTCAGATACAAGGGAAACTGTGGTCACAACTAAAACTGGTAATGAAGATGATCATAGTTCTTATTTCCATTTTTAGTTCACATGATAATAACAGAAATGGGAAAATATTAATGAAAGGGAGCAGAATATAAACACTGATCTGAAAAATCTTACAGTATCGTGCTACATTTCAAATCTTGTCCCCACTTTTTAAGAATTAATGACATTCAGGTGAGTGTTAAACAAGCATCTTCATATTGTTCTTGTGACTTGAACCATCAAAGAATTGTTACCAGACCTGAATTTTATTTTTAAGTTTGTAAAACATCTGTTTGAAAGCAAAATTTTAAACGATAATAATAAAAAAGCATCTGTTCTTGTCTTCCAAGGCATTATGAATGACATGTCAGGAAGCTCTGTTACTCAGGATCATCAAATACCATGTATTGCAAGGGTGCTCAGTTTTTTCAATTAACCCCAAAAATTTAAAATATAATACATATCAACTATATGAAAAAGTTTTGTTAAACTCTGAGTTACTAGGACAAAAACAAGGCTATGAGAAAGTCATATAAAGATACTTTAAAATATTAATTTCATATTACATGATTAAAAATTCTAGCAAATACATTCCAGTTTTAAAAACAAATACAATTCATGTTAATAATATTTGCAGAGGCCAAGATGAGCGTTGAATAATATCTCTGTTTAAAAATAGATGTATAAGCTAGCGTGGAACACAGCTACGTTTTGATTAGACTTACAATACAATCTCTTCATGTCTACAACTGCTAAACTTATCAAGGAGCATAAAATATTAAAATTTCAGTTTCACATTGTATTAATTACAGTGCATATTTGGGGGAAGAAGTAAGTCTTCATTAGTTCTAATTTCTCATTCATAAAAAAACTACTTTTCATTCCTGTGACATTTTATATAATGATCCCATTACAGCAACACATGATACTAAAGCATTGTGGTCTTACAGTCTATACCATGGAGTGGATCCATTTGCTCATAAAACACAAAATACATGTGGCACAAGGAGAGGCTGCAGTATTTTTATCAGCTGCAGTTGCTAAGGTATATTTTCAATGAATTTTATTAGTCTTTCATGCTGAACCAAGGATATTAAGGATTTCTGCTCAGAACTGATTTATGTTACAGTTGACACATGGACAAAGTCTTATTTCAGAGCAACCTTGTACATGTGAACAAATAAATAATAATAATATAAATAAAAAACATGTATTTTAGTTCATCTGAGTATCAAATACTGACTTGAAGTTTAACTACAGCATAAAAAAGAAAGAAAACTAGAGCCAAATTGTTGGTTCCATAGACACCCTGATACCCAGCAAGGAAAGACACTTCTACTCACTGAGCTTTGAAGACGAAGAGGCAACTGAAATCCTCTATGATGTCAAGAAATACAACATATAAATTCGATAATAGTATTATCTGACTTTCAAAACAACTTCTTTCCAAACCTTAACTTATGTTGTCAATATCAAAATCACCTCTTTCCACACTAAAAAGAAAGTAAAATTCCCACTCGGAAACTGTACTAGAGTAGAGGTCTATGCCCTATTTTCTGAATTTTCCTGTTATGTCAATCAACAGAGTCACATGGAGTCAGGTAATTATGACAGTGTTACACTCACTTCTATAACTAGGACAGACATAAAAAGTCCTCACCAATATTCCTGATTAATCAAAACAAAATACCATGGAATTCTTTAAAAAATAAAAATTCTGAAAGTAATCCTAAATTCTGGAAGTTTCCATGAAATATTTTTGCTATTACAGTCATTCCAGAAATATGACCCTTAGACATTGTTGAGTTCCTTGTAGTCTTAGCTTCCTTCTCCTGCAACCAAGGACCTTGTTCTAAAGAAAATGTGTTTTCATGTCAATTTTGTTTAGGGCCTATGCATTTTTTATAATAGATTTCTGGATTATATAGATCAATAGCTCTTGATTCTCTTAATAGAATCTACGATATAGAACACCATCATATTCTTATATGTTAGAAGTTAACCTCTGTGAAAACACCTAAACATGAAAAGGTAAAGCCACTAAAAAGAGAATATCTTGTCAAAATAAAGCTACATGAAATGACTGTTTAACCAATAATAAAGTTTTCCTTATTAGGAAAAAATGTATAAGAAACAAATGCTCCAGGAGAAAATATTGTTTATTTTTTCAAAAACTCTGAGAAAACTTGTCAGAGATGTAACTCCAACTCCACATTCTACCTACTGAACAACCTGATTAAAATATTTTGCCCCAAGGAAATGTTCCATATAACTTGGTTGAGAGACTATATGTAAACACAATGGTTATATTTATGTAACACAACTTCTTTTAGCGTGAATAATTACATCACTTCCCCTGGACAAGCAGAGTAGGGAAGGACAACAAGCTCCAGAATGTGGTCTTATAACTGTAGCAATAGTCACAGTTCCTTGGCAAACTCTCAGATTTTTTGCAGTCAGGGTGTCCTTATGCATTCGTTGCTTGTCACTTGAATATTACTGCAGACCATTACCTAAGACTGCTTTGGTTCCTTTCATACATTTTCACCATGATTTAATTTTCAAATTTTAGCCTACTAGTGAATAAGACCCCATTAATATCCACAAAGTAATTTACACAAAATATTTTATGCCTGCATGAACCAAATTCTTAAATAATTTTTTGCACAGAATGAACTTGGAAACTTTTGGAAATCCATGCTAATAGTGTATGTATAGCCCCTTTACAAAGATTCCATGAATACTCTTTTGGAGCTAACATTACATGTATATGCAAATGCTCTAATTTCATATATAAATTGAATGTGCTTTGCACATCTGTCGTTAGTGCTGTGAACATCATTAAGATCAGGTCTCAAGGACAGGCATGCATTACCAACCTGCAATGGCCTCTGTTTGTCACTGCTCTTAGGAGATTTCAACCCACTTGTTTGCTGCTGTAACAGAAGTTGTCTTGCTGCCTGGAGAGCCTGAGAGAAAAAAGGAGAAAATAGCTAAATATTTTTTTAAAACTTGGAATGGCTTTTAAGTTGTTCCTTATTTAATATAAATAAGGACCATTAACCTTCTCTACAACATTATTCTTTTTTCTCCTGATATGAAAAGAAAAATCACAAAACATACATATATACATTTATTCAAAATTGTGCAGATGCATGTAATCCTGCAGGACATAAATCTAATTTGTTGAAAGTGCTTCAAGAAGAGAAAACCACAAACTGCATCAATAACCTCATTCCCACAGAACTTATCTCTGAGTGTTCCTAAAATGCCCACTCCCTTTCAAATTATCATTCTATTTGCATTTTCGTATTACAATTTTGAAGCAAAAGCAGTAGACTTCAAGTGTTACCGGAAGCTGTAATTAAATTTGACAAATCAACATCAGATTATCTTGAAAGTGAATTAATAAGGATTTTCACTAAGATTAAAAACAGGTTTTTTTTTTTGTACTTACAATTCAAGGGGAGAAAAAAACCCTCTCCTTTGACAAAATAAAGTGCAGTTTTAATGCCAAATAAAATTGAGTGGGTTACATTTGCATTCTTAGCAAAATCAGAGAACAAAGAAATTACCACTCAACCAATCAGGTTTGTTTCTGTGTGTGACAGAATACCAATCAAAACAGAAGATGTTTTCATTTATTTTTGTGTTTTCTTACCCACTCAGGAAAAAAATACAACATAAGAAAGTAATGCAAGCATGCTTTTTCCTAGAGAAGGGTCAGAGGGGACAGATTGGTGAATGGACTATACGACTTACACAAACTAGGACCAGAAACCTTTACATTATTTAAATATATTTTACACTACATTAAACTAATAGTTTAATAGTTTTTGAGAGGTACTATTTAAAATTTATTTTTTTCCTGGACATCTATGTTCCATGAACAGTAGTGATGAATTTTTTTGATATATAAAAGTTATTGTTATTCACAGTTTTGGAATATAAGATAATTTTTCCCCGTTGTGGAAAAGCACAGTTAGATCAATATTCGCTTGTAATAATTAAGATTCTAAGCTGATAATAACTACAATTTTGATTGGGATCAATGATACGGTTTTTTGAGTGAGTTTCTAGTATCCATGACAACAGTTGCTTTGACAAGATGTGCGTATGGCTTTACACGCCAGCTGGTGTGAACAATGTTTGAACTACTGCATTGAGATGCTGAGCAAACAGAAAAAGTTGCCACGTCTTAACCCTCGGGGAAAGCAGTCATCCCCTGATCAATTATGAAAAGACAGAGAAAGGGCTGCTACAGTCTGGCTCCAAGCAAGTTTTCTGAGAAAGCTGGCAGACACAGAAGCCAAGGTAAACAAACTGGGTGCACTAGCACCCTCCCCTAACAGCACTGATTTGTCTTCCCATAGCAGGATCTAGCACCTTTGTCAAGCGCTGTTTCTGCATTTGGAAGCACACTTGCACATAGTGATGACTTTTCCTTTTGAGTGTGTTGTGTGCTTATCGAAAAAAAAAAACAACTTTTCAAGTAATTACAACTTAAGCTAAGCATTGCTAAGGATGACATATGTCAGTGAGATCAGACAACTTACACAATCCAGTATGAGGATAAACTAAAAATTAATTCTGTAGTCGTATTATTATCATAGCATTCACTGGAAAACTCCACTTAAAATTGTATAATATGCATAAGACCTTTCAACTGTGATCTAAAAACTGACTATGAGCAGCAACTTTCAAACTGATATTACTATGGTGTGGCTTGAGTTAAAACTTAATAAAATAACAATGAAAACAATTACTTTCCACATGTTCTCCTCTTTGAGATCTCTCTCCCATATATCTTTTTATGTAAAAGGTTGTTGTCCTTATACTTTTCTAATGATCCACACTAAAAGCAATCCGAGAAATCATAAAATATGATCCCCTCATTTTGACAAATGGGCTAACAATAAGGGCTAGAGTTGTCATTTGCTTTGTTTAAGGGCATAAGGCTATCCATGAATGTTTTGTTCAAGGTCACCTGGCTTCAAGAATAGTGCGCATTTCAGTGTGCCATGCCACTTCTATTTTGTCAAATAAATCAATCTTTAATTAAAAATGTCCAAAATTCTAGGCAAAGAGAATACCCAATACCACAATGAAGTACATTCACTTGGAAAGCTGGAAATTCCATTTTTTTCAGAACTTAGAAGAAAGACATAATGCTTTTATACTTGAATTTCCAAGTTAGTATAATAGGTATCACAGAAAGAAGGCATACTTATTTATGGGAAACGTTCCATTTCTTACATACTCCACTGAAACTTGATAGATCTCTAAACCCTTACAATATCATGGTCACCAGGTCAGTCATTACTAACAATTTCAAAATTCTAGAGCTAGACAAATTCTTAGAGTATGTCAATTCTAGGTTTCTCATTGTGCAGAGAAGTAACTGAAGAATCAGTTAGTTCCCCAGTTGCTGGATTAACGTCTCAAGGCAGTATGAAAACCCAATCTGTGATTCATCTAGTTTCTAACTTAGGGCTCACTCACTGTGTTCATTTTATTTACATTTCTGAATTGCATTCCTCCATCTCAACACCAACATTAGCCATTATCTTGTGTGAATTCCAGTGCTATAGAAACATACTAGACAACTGGATATATTAGAGCTTCTGCTCATGAAATTATGGCTAGTCAGAGGCACACACCTTCACTCTTTTTAACAGACCAACTTGTTAAAGTTTGGTCCTTCTGTTCCTTATAATTCATATGCACTTAGAGTATCCTTAAAATACCTGAGGATTATCTTCCAATACAGGCACTTATGAAAAATAATAGCCATTTGTCTCCACATTCTTTTTGTGAGCAGTAACAATCGCTATGATAAACACAAGATGTGGGATAACAATAAGGAATCTCAAGCACACATGCAAGATTTAAACCCCACATGTAGAAATCCCTGGCAGATCACACTCAAGCTGCACACATCATATGACAGTTTTATTCCCAAAATTCTGGATACTCCTTTAGAGTTAAATTTTAACAATTGCTCAGGGACACTTGTCTCACCTTTGTAATTGATTGCGGTCACTATTAAAAATGAAAGGTTATAAAGTAAATCACTTTCCTTAATACACTGCACCGTGCTGAATTGCACAAATTATTAATGTGAAAATCACTTGCTTATTATAGATTGATGAATAGAAAGGATAAGTATCAGTTGTCCGCATGAAGTTTCAGATACATCTAGTGTGATATGCTCACCTCTCCTTCAGAATTTATTTATAGAAGAAACCCAAGGGTTATTTACAAAATATCTTTAGTAAACTCTGAGTCCTTCTTGAATGAGTGAGAGGGGAGATTGCAAAAGCAAGCAGAGTTTGAGTTTCAAAAGTATTTTGCTTTTCAATTAAGGATATGCTTTAAAACATTTGCCTAACTAGAAAGCATTAAGATAGAATATTCTCAAAATGGAATAAGATTTAATATTTTGAGAAAGGAATAAACGTATTTATTAATAGATTGAAGTTACACTTTTCGTAGCAGCAAAGGCGTAAGAAAAAGATTTTCTAGATCTGAGTGTATTTTGTTCTCTAAAATATTTATTAAAAAATCAACTCTCACTATTGCTGCACAATTTAAAAAAAACTAAACTTTTGTAAGCAAAGCAAAGTTCAGGCATGTCATTTGTCTCCCTTGGTATTAACCCATGTTGTAGTGAGACTCACAAAAACTAATTCTATGGAATAGGTCACTATGAGAGTTAATTTAAGATAAAAAACTTTGTGAATTGTTAGAAAATCCATCAGGTTTTTTCTTTTCTTCTTCTTCTTCTTCTTCTTCTTCTTCTTCTTCTTCTTCTTCTTCTTCTTCTTCTTCTTCTTCTCCTCCTCCTCCTCCCTTCCCTCCTCATCCTCCTCCTTGTTCTTCTTCTCCTCCTCCTCCTCCTTCTTCTTTTTGAACATTAAAATACTCAATAGAAATAAAATTACTTGATCACAGTTTAGTGATACCCAGAAAACCAAAATATTGAATATTCTAAGGTTTGTAAGTGAATCTTTTTTTCCCTAAGTAAATACATATGAATACTTGGGAGAAAACAGACATCATTCATATCGCTCCCCATAAAAATAGGAATGCTTAACCTATCAGTCTGTTGCATTTGAGACATTAAAATGAAAAATGACATCTACACCCATTAATATCTTCTATGTATAAACAGCACAGCGTGACACATTCTTGAGAGCTGAAGGCTACAAAATCTCTCTGAAACATAAATAACAAAGCACTCAGGAGCATATTTGATGTTGATATTCATCTCTGAGAAAAACACTGCTGCCTAGGCTTCTTATGAAAATAGAAACAGTCCAAATGGATCTCCTGTAATTGGTTTCAGAGAGCGAGGTCAGAAGAAACACGATACTAGAGACGACTGTGTGGAGCAGGCAAAGCAAGAATGTTTACACAGGCACTCCCCAGTGCACTGACAAGGGGTCTTGGCTTTGCAGATAAACAGCACCCCAAAAAACCTGCCAGCAGAGTGTCTGGGTTTTCACTCATCAAACTCACATCTTCCAACTTTTAACAGATTTTGCATTTAACATATCCTGGATATAGAACATCAAATAAATCTCCCCAAAATTTCATTTTCTGGCTATTTTCCCAACTGTAGTTGATTAAAAGTAAACAGATTATTAATCAAAGAGTATAAATCTCCATTTTGTCTTGTCTGTCTTCCTGTTATGTTCATACTAAAGAGAATTCACTGATAAATGTGATCTGAAGCCCCATAGCGCTATTTAATAGAAGAAGATTAATCATCTAATTGTCATAACCTATTTTCAAACAGCAATCTATCAGAGTGAAATTATGCATCTATAGCTATTGACCCCTCATTTGATCATTCATGATACATAATTAGACTAAGTTTGCTTGAATAAAAGATAATTATTAAAAATATTTTTGAAATAATTATTTTCTGCAGTACACTTGTATAAAGTTAGAAGATAAATGTGTGAATATATTGCATTTATATTGTACATCACAATGGAGGTCAAACTATAAAGCAACAACCACTTAAAATTTAGACAAAGTAGGAATGAGTAATGACTTGTCAATCTTCCTGTTTACCAATCAGATACTAGGCTTTTTTGGCCCAGAAGATCCATTGGGGAGACAATAAGGACATTGACTCTGCCTTGGGTCCACAAGACATCTTCAGAAATAAAAATGAAGTCAAGTCCAAATTCAGTATATAGTGTACTATATAAGACAGCTTTAAAATCTTCACATCATTATGTGTATAATGTGTATAAATCCATTATGAAATGGAAACTAATGGTTGAGGTGGATTTGGGTCTCACTAATCTGGAATCACACACTCAGTTTGGAGTGTTTGAAACTTTTCCTGTGACCATGCATTCAGTAGTCTGCCAGAAATAGTACCAAGTGGTATGCAATACCCTCTCTTTTCTTCACTCTTGTGTTGTCAATGGTAATGAATCATTCAATGATCACAAAGAGAAACACTCATTCTAATTATTCTCAGTACTACTATCTATAAAAGATTCACCTATAATGGAACTCTACCAACTGTAGAACTCTCATATATGAAATGTAATGTAAATTAGAACCAATTTTACTAAAATTTCAACATCCCCTTTTCATATATCATCCTTCACAAATCAGTGCCTTACGTGTATTTTCTTGGTTATTATTTTCTTCGTGACAAAATATTTCATTGTATTTTCAAGCACATTTTGGATTTATTGAATTTATTTTTGTTATCAACATTTTTATTCATTTTGAGGGGAATATCAACTTTTAAAAATTAAAAACAAGTACGTGTATTTTGTTTAGAGGTACGTCTGTGTACAACATGCATGCCTGGTCTTTCAGAGGCAGATACAGTATGACTCCCTCTGAAAGTGGAGTTACAGATGGGTACATGAGGATATATGGGCCTGGGAATCAAACCAGCAGTCAGTGCCCTTAACCACTGAGCTATCTCTCCAGGCCCAGGATCTTCTTGTTTGAATGTTGATTGAACACTGAGTGCCTCCTAGTAAGTTTTACCTGTAATGCATGCTACTAAGATGTAAGATTATCTTAATATAACTTATTATTTGAATAATCTCTTCTGGATCTTGTCAGTTTAGAAGAAATATTCTGGGAATACTTGGAAAATATTTCAAAGCATAAAAAGCATGTATTTTATTTACTATTAAAGTTTATGCTTTTACCATCAGCCACACCAAGGACCAAGCCCTGATATCTTGTGGAGACAGAGGTCATGGAATATTGTTTCTTCCTTCAAAGACATTATTGTTTGAAAAAGGATATCTCATTGGATGTCAAAAGGTCACAAGCAATGTTAATTAAAAATAGGTATCACAAGAGATTCTGTGAAACTAAAACTAACAGAACTAAATACTTGGCTATAGGGTGAAGGACAAGAAGTTTGTAATGACTCCAAACCGCAAAGTTTGTAGTTGACTGGGATATCAGCAGCTGGATAGGAAAAGGCTTCAGAAAGAAGTGAAATGTGGGAGAGAAGATGGTGATGTTTATGTTCATAGAAAACTCTTAAGTTCGGAATGACCAGGGATAACTGAATGAGAGTACTAGGAGAAAGATTGATAGTTACAGAAAAAGTAACTTATTACATGTCTGAAAAAGAGGATGAAGATAGAGGACAATCCAGGCCTCGTCAAGGACTATGTTGAGAGGAGATGAAGGCAGAATTAGGAGGAGAATGTATTAGTGACAGATGCTAAGCCCACACAACGATGGGACAGCAAGGTGACTAGCACATCTATAGGCAATTGATTTGTGACAAAGGTGCTACAAACACACAACAAGGAAGAATGACTATTAAAAATTGAGTAACTGATAAAGATTTGTGTTTCTTAAAATAAGTCGTATGAATTTACAACAAGAACATGAAAAAACCTGCAAATACCACCCATTGTCTGGAAAATCAAAGCAATTCACAGTGAGGCGTTACTTCTAGCATGAAAAGCATTCTCAAAAACCAAAAGATAGCAATTGCTGGTAAAGATATTGAGAAATGGAAATGTAAGGGTACTTTTGGTAGAATGTATGCTAGTAACTCATTATGGAAAACAGTTTGAGGGTTACCTAAGAATTAAAAATACTAGAACTTATGATCTGTTAAGATCACTACTGGATTTTCTAAGGGAATAAATTCAGTGAGGAAACCTCTGAAATGACATATTTTTTTGCAACAGCATTTATATGAGCCATGGAATGAAAACAATAAAAATGCCCATGAATTAATGAACAAACAGAGAAAATGCCATTTATATAAAGAACTTCTGAAGTACTGGAAGAAATCTACTGTATTAAATGAAATAAACCAGCCTACAGAAAGACATGCACTGCATAATCACATTCATGTGTCAAAGTTAAAAGTTATGATACTCAAAGTATATGAGAGTAGAATGGTGTTTACCAGAGACAAGAAGTATTGAACTTAGTATGGGGAGGGGAGAGATTGATCAACAGTTGTAAGGTTAAGTTAGCTATTAGTGGTTCTGATGTAGCTTTATGTGACAGAAGACACTGTGGATAACAGTATTGTGTTGTAAACTGCAAAAGCTAGAAAAAAGAAAGATTTCACATGCTTCAAAATGAAGAAATGATAAATTAGGAGATTCAACCATATGTAAACATTATACAAAACCCTCATGCATGAAAACATCTCATGGTACCCCAAGAACAAGAGTATGCTTTTATATATATCAGTTAAAAAGTATATTAGAGAGCCATGCCACAAGTGTTAAGCTAGGATTACCACATGCTAATTAATTTCATCATAGGTTCATATGCAAGACAAATTAAAACTCAGAACCCCACCAACAATTGTTCATAATTATATAAAACAACTTTATGGAAAACTCAAAACATAAATTGCTCAAATTTTTATCTGCTTATGAATGGATACATAGAATATGGACTACCTATGAAGTAAAACATCAATGTCTGTAATGAGAATATAATATTGATAGTGCTACAACATGGATCTATTTTGAACACATTAGGATACATAAAAGATATCAGAAATTGAATAGCACATACTGGATGAACATTCATGTAAAATAACTTGAACAGGGGGACTCTAGAGTAACAGAATATATATCAATGGAAGAAATGGACATGAAGATAATGAAGATCATGGCTTTAATAAAAAGAAACTATGAAGATTTGAAGTTAGTTCAATAATGTTGTACACATCAAGAAGAATCTAAAAAACAATTGCATATTTATGTATAAATTATATCTCATAAGAAAAATCATTTGGGAAGGGAAATTTTGGATAATTTTTATTGTTACTAAAAAAATCTCGAAAGAGAGGAAAGAGATCAGCTCCTCCAAGACCCCAACCCAGCGAGCCCAGCTTCAGGTGAGATTGGGTCCCCGGCTGGGACCACCCGCCCATCACCCATCCCCCTCCATCTTCGGGGCCGCTCCCGGCTTCCAGAAGAGCCGCCCACACAGGAAAGAGATCAGCTCCTCCAAGACCCCAACCCAGCAAGCCCAGCTTCAGGTGAGATTGGGTCCCCGGCTGGGACCACCCGCCCATCACCCATCCCCCTCCATCTTCGGGGCCGCTCCGGGCTTCCAGAAGAGCCGCCCACACAGGAAAGAGATCAGCTCCCCAAGACCCCAACCCAGCGAGTCCAGCTTCAGGTGAGATTGGGTCTCTGGCTGGGACCACCCGCCCATCACCCATCCCCCTCCATCTTCGGGGCCGCTCCTGGCTTCCAGAAGAGCCGCCCACACAGGAAAGAGATCAGCTCCTCCAAGACCCCAACCCAGCGAGCCCAGCTTCAGGTGAGATTGGGTCCCCGGCTGGGACCACCCGCCCATCACCCATCCCCCTCCATCTTCGGGGCCGCTCCCGGCTTCCAGAAGAGCCGCCCACACAGGAAAGAGATCAGCTCCCCAAGACCCCAACCCAGCGAGTCCAGCTTCAGGTGAGATTGGGTCTCTGGCTGGGACCACCCGCCCACCACCCATCCCCCTCCATCTTCGGGGCCGCTCCGGGCTTCCAGAAGAGCCGCCCACACAGGAAAGAGATCAGCTCCTCCAAGACCCCAACCCAGCGAGCCCAGCTTCAGGTGAGATTGGGTCCCCGGCTGGGACCACCCGCCCATCACCCATCCCCCTCCATCTTCGGGGCCGCTCTCGGCTTCCAGAAGAGCCGCCCACACAGGAAAGAGATCAGCTCCCCAAGACCCCAACCCAGCGAGTCCAGCTTCAGGTGAGATTGGGTCTCTGGCTGGGACCACCCGCCCACCACCCATCCCCCTCCATCTTCGGGGCCGCTCCCGGCTTCCAGAAGATCCGCCCACACAGGAAAGAGATCAGCTCCTCCAAGACCCCAACCCAGCGAGCCCAGCTTCAGGTGAGATTGGGTCCCCGGCTGGGACCACCCGCCCATCACCCATCCCCTCCATCTTCGGGGCCGCTCCCGGCTTCCAGAAGAGCCGCCCACACAGGAAAGAGATCAGCTCCTCCAAGACCCCAACCCAGCGAGCCCAGCTTCAGGTGAGATTGGGTCTCTGGCTGGGACCACCCGCCCATCACCCATCCCCCTCCATCTTCGGGGCCGCTCCCGGCTTCCAGAAGAGCCGCCCACACAGGAAAGAGATCAGCTCCTCCAAGACCCCAACCCAGCGAGCCCAGCTTCAGGAAAGAGATCAGCCCCTCCAAGACCCCAACCCCAGCGAGGCCAGCTTCAGCTTCAGCTGCAGTAAAGAAGGAGACCAGTGGAGACAGAAAGCCCCCACCAGCACCCACTGGAAGAAGAGATGGGAAGAAGACAGAATAAGAGATCACTCAGCAATAGAAACACCAACACGACCCCACCAGAATCCAGGGATCCAACACCAGCAAGACCTGAAAAGCACTACATAGATGAAGAAGAGGAGACAGACCTTAAAAATTATTTCATGAAGATGATGGAGAGCCTCAAGGAAGAAACGAGGAAATCCCTTAAAGAAATAGAAGAAAAAACAAACAAAAAAATCCATGAAATGGGGGAAAAATTCAAGAAATAAACAAATCTCTCAAAGAATCTAAAGAGCACCAAGAAAAAACAACCAAGAAAATTAAGGAAACAGCTCAAACAGTTGAAGGATTGAAAGCTGAAATAGAAACGATAAAGAAAACACAGAATGAAGGGATGCTGGAAATAGAAAAGCTCGGTAAACGGTCTGGAATCACAGATGCAAGCATCACCAATAGAATACAAGAGATAGAAGAGAGAATCTCAGGTGTTGAAGACTCATTAGAGGACATAGCATCGTCAACCAAAGAAAATCTCAAAACCAACAAATCCTTAACACAAAATATCCAGGAAATATGGGACACCGTGAAGAAGCCAAACCTGAGAATAATAGGTATAGAAGAAGGTGAAGAACTTCAACTTAAAGGTACAGAAAACATATTCAACAAAATCATAGAAGAAAACTTCCCTAACCTAAAGAAAGATATGCCTATGAAAGTACAAGAATCTTACAGAACACCAAATAGGCTTGACCAGAAAAAGAAGTCACCTCGCCATATAATAATCAAAACATCAAACCTACAGAGCAAAGAGAAAATATTAAGAGCAGCTAAAGAAAAAGGCCAAGTAACATACAAAGGCAGACCTATCCGAATTACACCTGACTTCTCAATGGAAACGATGAAAGCCAGAAGATCCTGGTCAGATGTCCTACAAACGCTAAGGGAACAAGGATGCCAGCCCAGACTACTATATCCAGCAAAGCTCTCAATTACCATAGATGGAGAAAACAAAATATTCCATGACAAAGCCAGATTTAAACAATACGTATCCATGAATCCAGCTCTACAGAAAATGCTAGAAGGAAAACCTAGAGCCAAGGAAGATAACTACATTCACAAAGACACAGGCAATATAGAATCATACTTTACAAAACACTAAAAGAAAAAGGGAGGAGAAACTACACAAAATAACTTCACTAACAATAAATCAAGCGCAAACAAGGATCACCAATCAATGGTCATTAATATCCCTCAATGTCAATGGCCTCAACTTACCTATAAAAAGACACAGACTAGCAGAATGGATACGAAGACAGAACCCTTCCTTCTGCTGCATACAAGAAACACATCTCAACACCAAAGACAGACGTTATCTCAGAGTAAAGGGCTGGGAAAAGATCTTCCAATCAAACGGCCCCAAGAAACAAGCGGGCGTAGCAATCCTAATATCTAACAAATTAGACTTCAAATTAAAATCAATCAAAAGAGATGAAGAAGGGCACTTCATATTCATCAAAGGAAAAATACATCAAGACGAAGTCTCGATTTTAAATATCTACGCCCCAAATACAAAGGCACCTACATTCGTGAAAGAAACATTACTAAAGCTCAAAATGCACATAAAATCTCACACACTAATAGTAGGAGACTTCAACACTCCGCTCTCACCGCTAGATAGGACCTCCAGACAGAAACTTAACAAAGAAACAAAAGAATTAATAGAAGTTATGACCCAACTGGGTTTAACAGACATCTATAGAACATTCCACCCAAATACAAAGGGATATACCTTCTTCTCGGCACCACATGGAACCTTCTCTAAAATTGACCACATAATAGGAAACATAGCAAATCTCCACAGATACAAAAAAATTGGAATAACCCCCTGCATCTTATCAGACCACCATGCATTAACATTAGAATTCAACAATAACACAAATCGCAGAAACCCTACAAACTCATGGAGATTGAACAATGCACAATTGCACCATCCCTGGGTAAAGGAACAAATAAAAAAAGAAATTAAAGACTTCCTCGATTTCAATGAGAATGAAGACACAACATACACAAACTTATGGGACACTTTGAAAGCAGTGCTGAGAGGAAAGTTTATAGCACTAAGTGCCCACATGAAAAAACTGGAGAACAGTCATACTAGAGAATTAATAGCACAGCTGAATGTTCTAGAACAAAAAGAAGCAAACTCCCCCAGGAGGAGCAGACGCCAGGAAATAATCAAATTGAGGGCTGAAATCAATCAAGTAGAAACCAGGAAAACATTGAGAAGAATCAATGAAACAAAGAGTTGGTTCTTTGAGAAAATCAACAAAATAGACAAACCTCTGTCCAAACTAACCAAAAGACAGAGAGAGAACATGCTAATTAACAAAATCAGGGATGAGAAAGGGGACATAACAACGGACTCTGAGGAAATCAAGAGAATCATCAGGGCATACTTTGAAAATCTGTACTCCACAAAATTTGAAAATTTAAAGGAAATGGACAATTTCCTGGATAGATATCACTTGCCAAAACTAAATCAAGAACAGATAAATAATCTAAACAGACCTATAACCCCTAATGAAATAGAAGCAGTCATCAAAAGTCTCCCAAACAAAAAAAGCCCAGGCCCAGATGGCTTCAGTGCAGAATTCTACCAGAAATTCAAAGAAGAGCTCATTCCAATACTCGTCAAAGTATTCCACACTATAGAAGCAGGAGGCTCACTGCCAAACTCTTTCTATGAGGCTACAATTACCTTGATACCCAAGCCACACAAAGACACAACTAAGAAAGAGAACTATAGACCAATTTCCCTCATGAACATTGATGCAAAAATACTCAATAAAATACTTGCAAACCGGATTCAAGAACACATCAGAAAAATCATCCACCATGATCAAGTAGGCTTCATTCCAGGAATGCAGGGATGGTTCAACATTAGAAAATCTATCAATGTAATCCACCATATTAACAATCTGCGAAAGAAAAACCACATGATTATCTCACTAGATGCTGAAAAAGCCTTTGACAAAATCCAGCACCCCTTCATGATAAAGGTCCTAGAGAGATCAGGGATAACAGGAACGTACCTGAACATAATAAAAGCAATATACAGTAAACCAACAGCTAACATCAAACTAAATGGAGAGAAACTCAAAGCAATTCCTCTAAAATCAGGAACAAGACAAGGCTGTCCACTCTCTCCATATCTCTTCAATATTGTACTTGAAGTTCTAGCTACAGCAATAAGACAACAAAAGGAGATAAAGGGGATACAAATAGGAAAAGAAGAAGTCAAGCTTTCATTATTTGCAGATGATATGATAGTTTACATATGTGACCCAAAAAACTCCGCAAGGTTACTCCTAGAGCTGATAAACAGCTTCAGCAAAGTGGCAGGATACAAGGTAAACTCAAAAAAATCAGTGGCCCTATTATATACAGATGATGAAGTGACTGAGAAAGAAATCAGAGAAACATCACCTTTTACAATAGCCAAAAACAGCATCAAATATCTGGGGATAATGTTAACCAAGGAAGTGAAAGACCTGTATATCAAAAACTTTGTGTCTTTGAAGAAAGAAATCAAAGAAGATACCAGAAAATGGAAAGATCTCCCATGCTCTTGGATTGGTAGGATCAACATAATAAAAATGGCAATCTTGCCAAAAGCAGTCTATAGATTCAATGCAATCCCTATCAAAATTCCATCACAATTCTTCAAGGACCTGGAAAGATCATTAATCAACTTTATATGGAAAAACAAAAGGCCCAGGATAGCCAAAACATCCCTATACAATAAAGGAACTTCAGGAGGCATCACCATACCTGATTTCAAGCTCTATTATAGAGCTATAGTCCTGAAAACAGCTTGGTATTGGCACAAAAATAGGCAGGTAGACCAATGGAACCGAATCGAAAGCCCTAATTTTAACCCACACACCTATGAACACCTGATTTTTGACAAAGAAGCTAAAACTGTACAGTGGAAAAAAGAAAGCATCTTCAACAAATGGTGCTGGCATAACTGGGTAATGGTATGCAGAAGACTGCAGATAGATCCATGTTTATCGCCTTGTACAAAACTTAAGTCCAAATGGATCAAAGATCTCAACATACATCCAGCCACACTGAAACTTTTAGAAGAGAAAGTGGGAGATACTCTTCAACGAGTTGGTACAGGAGACCACTTCCTAAACATAACACCAGTGGCACAGGCACTGAGATCAACAATTAACAAATGGGACCTTCTGAAACTAAAAAGCTTTTGTAAGGCAAAGGACACAATCAAAAAGACAAAAAGGCAGGCCACAGAATGGGAAAAGATATTCACTAACCCTACATCTGACAGAGGGCTAATCTCCAAAATTTACAAAGAACTCAAGAAACAAGTCTCCAAAACACCAAAGGATCCACTTGAAAGGTGGGGTACAGAGCTAAATAGAGAATTCTCAGTAGAGGAGGCTAAAATGGCCAAGAGACACTTAAGAAAGTGCTCAACATCCTTAGCCATCAGGGAAATGCAAATCAAAACAACTCTGAGATACCATCTTACTCCTGTCAGAATGGCTAGAATCAAAAACACCGAAGACAATTTATGCTGGAGAGGATGTGGAGAGAGAGGATCACTCCTCCATTGCTGGTGGGAATGCCGACTCATACAGCCTCTTTGGAAATCAGTATGGAGATTCCTCAGGAAAATGGGAATTAATCTACCACTAGACCCAGCAATTCCACTCTTAGGCATTTATCCAAATGAGGCAGGTTCATACAACAAGGGCATCTGCTCCACTATGTTCATAGCAGCATTGTTTGTAATAGCCAGAACCTGGAAGCAACCTAGATGCCCCTCAACTGAAGAGTGGATAGAGAAAATGTGGTACATTTACACAATGGAGTATTACTCAGCAGAAAAAAACAATGGAATCTTGAAATTCGCAGGGAAATGGATAGCACTGGAAGAAACCATCCTGAGTGAGGTAACCCAGTCGCAAAAAGACAAACATGGTATGTACTCACTCATATATGGATTTTAAATATGGATCAGGATAGTGCCAGTCTGCACTTCCACAGATAGAGAGTCTGGGAAACAGGAAAGAACCTAAAAGATATGCATATATGCATAGTACCCAAGAGAAGAGGATGGAGACAAGATCCTCTGAATGGATGGGGAACAGGGCGAGGGGGGTAGTGGGACCTGGGAAGAGTAGAGGGGGTAAAGAGGAAGGGAGTTGGTCATGGGGGAACAGGAAGTTGAGGGGGTGGGGGTAAAATAGGGGGAAGAGGGAATCATAGGATCGAAGACAGATCAGGCACCAGAGTGACCTCGAGTGATCTAAAGGTATAACATCAATTGGCAAGCTAAGCAATAGTGGAAGGACCACCTCGAATGCCCATTCCTGATAATGAACTTGATGTCTATAACTATCCGGGAGCCTTCATCCTGGGACTGATGGAAGCAGAGGCAAACACACAACTAAGCACTGAACTGAACCCAAGGAACCCAGTGACAGAGAGAGAGGAGTGATGAGCAAATTGGCAAGGAATGGGCTGGCAAAACCAGCAGAGACGGCTGATCTGAACAGGGGAGTGCTCTTGGACCCCAGACCGACAGTGGGGAGGCCAGAATGGGACTGATCTGGACCCCCAAATGTGAGTGTCAGTGAGAAGGCCTGGGCAACCTATGGGGCTCTGAGCTGTGGATCAGTGTCTATCCCTGGTATACAATCTGTCTTCATGTGCCTATGGCACAAAGAGAGATGCTCTCTCAGCCTGGACTCTTAGGGGAGTGCCTTGACCCTACCAAGAGTGAAATGATAGACTCTAGACATCCCCTATGTGGAGGGATTTGGCAATAGGGTGGGAGGGAGGGTGGAAGGGGAGTGCGGGAGGAGGGGAGGGAGAGGGAACTGGGATTGACATGTGAAACAAGCTATTTAAAATTAAAATAAAAAATGATTAAAAAAAAAATCTCGAAAGACTAAAGGTTTATTACCATTCTTGATTTGATAATCTGCATGTGAATTGAAAATATCAACTTCCATAGTAAAGTCAGATTAACAGAATCACCAGTTGCAGATGGGGTGAAATGTAGGCAAGGTGCAAATAACCACACTGATAAATTCCATGAAAACTATATTAAAGAAAAATGACAGCTTGAACTAACATCTATTTTTCTATCTATCTATCTATCTATCTATCTATCTATCTATCCATCACTCTATCTTGATATAGCTATCTATCTGTCTATCTGTCTACCTACCTAACTTTTTAAACAAAAGAAATTTGATGATGAGCTTTAGAGATAAAGAGGAAGTCAAACTTCAATAGATAAGAGAACCGTGAAAGTCTCCAGAGAGGAGGGAATGGTAGTAAGGCATGAGGAGCAGCGGGTGACAGACGGGTTACTGATGGCTGAAAGGCCAACAGGAGATCCAGACTCCATGAATGTACTGTCCATGAGGAGGCCTCAGAAATCTCTGGAACCTTGGGTAGTAGATCAGTGTTTACCATGGCATACAAATGAACTTTGGGAGCCCATCCCACATGGAAGGAAGCTCTCTCAGTCTGGACACATGGGGAAGGGCCTAGGTCCTGACTTGGATGTAATGACAGACTCTGGAGATCTCCCAGGGAGGGTGAGGCCCTCCCTGGGGAATGATGTGGTGATTGGGTGGGGAGCTGGTGGAGGGACAAGGGAGGAGGGGTGGTAGAGGGAGATGGGATTGACATGTGAAGAATGCATGTTTCTAATTTAAATAAAAACATATATTGAGGTAAAAAATTTAAAGGGAGGAAAAGAAAAACAAAACAAAACAAAAAAGAAGAAATGTATTATCCTAGGAGACATGCTGAAGTCAGAGACAAAGGTAACCCTGAAACACTGTGGTGAAGAGGTGCTTTACACAGGATGGCCTCAGTTGAGGAAACAGAGATCAATGTTTTGTATGAGAGAAAAGGAAGGGCAGTTTCCTATCAATAGTTCTTTTGGATACACAGAAAATAGGTTTAAAGAAAACAACAACCTTGAAAATGTCATTGGACAGTGAAAATGTACTTCCACGTATACTGATGACACCCATATATGGATATAAACATCTTCAAAAACATAGTATCCAGTGCTATATAAAGAGCTGCCGAGGGTTCCACTACTCCAGTCTTCTGTCCTCATTACTAAACCAGCCTTTGTAAGTTCAACCTGACCAAAGGACACAACACTTCTAATGACGTCAAGGTATTAAGAGAGAGTCACTTGCAAGTTATGCCATGCAATTGTACATACTGAGGGCTGGTTGTCTGATAGACTCTAGATATCCCCTATGCAGAAGGAATTGGCAATAGGGTGGGAGGATGGTGGGGACAGGAGGGTGTGGGAGGAGGGGAGGGAGAGGGAACTGGGATTGACATGTAAAACAAGCTATTTAAAATTAAAATAAAAGAAATTTAAAAAAATACAAAGAAAAGATTTACCTTTATTCCAGGACTACAAGTCCAGCTAACTACACAAAAGTTTCTTTTTACAACCAGTAAAATTACATGAGCTCAATTTCAAAAGATGTCTTTGGGTTCTTCTTAGTTGATAGCAATATAATCACAATGAAACTTGTTATCATTTAAAATGTGATGAAACATATTGACTTTGCTATAGATGAACAATGAAATCAAATAGGTTAATATATCTCAAAGCATCTTAAAACTGAAGTATCAATTAATATTTTTCCAAGCAAAAATTCGAATTCATAAATTTTCTCTAGTGGCTATCATTTCTTCCAAAGTATTTGATACTATACATTTAAAAATTACTCTTAGATTTTTATACTGACTTTGCCAAGTATGTATATATGCTTTAATTAATGAACCCAGCATATTGTAATTCCTCCAAGTTTACTTAATTATTTATTAAATATTTTGTAACATAGATTTTATATAGGTGAATGTCTATTGGATGTACCTTTGTACTTTAATACAATGATGTCTTTGCTTTGGAGGTTGTCCTGGAACTTGATCTGTAGACCAGGCTGGCCTTGAACTCACAGAGATCTGCCTGCCTCTGTCTCCAGAGTGCTGGGATTAAAGGCATGAGCCACTGATGCCCAGCTTACTGCATATATTTAAAGGGCAGCAAAAGAAGGGAATGTGAGTGGTTAGTAAAATAGTAAAAAATGATAATTCATATTGAGTACTATTTAATGTACAACAATTCTAATTCTCCTTCCTTATATATGTGATCTCACTTCATTTTTAAAATATCCTTTTTTGCCACAGATGAACTAGCTGAGGCTCAGGGTAATTAGTTTGTGTGTCCATGCTATTTCTAGAAGCTACTTGAGTAGCCATCTAGCTAAGATTTGACTCTCCTTAGAAGATGGTGCCTCGAAAGTTATTAAGCAGTTCATTCAAGATACTTACTAGAAAAAATAACTATTTAAGATGGACGAAGTGGCTGGGCGGTGGTGGCGCACACCTTTAATCCCAGCACTCGGGAGGCAGAGGCAGGCGGATCTCTGTGAGTTCGAGGCCAGGCTGGACCGACAACCTCCAAAACAATACAGAGAAACGCTGTCTCATAAAACCAAAAAAAAAAAAAAAAAAAAGATGGACGAAGTAATAATAAATGTTGATCACAATCAAACACAAAATAATATAACCTACTAACATCATAGTGCTATGTGCTATGTTTGATGGAGTTGGAATTAAGTTGCCAGGTAAATAGAGGCTACCTTGGAAAATATGAAATAATTGATATTTTTGTTAATCAAATTTGGTGATCTAAGTTAAGAGTAATAATACAGAATATGTCACTAGGATATTCTAAAGTAAGGGTAAACACTATTGTGTATTTCATTAATGGAACAAAATTTTCATCTTCATTAAGTCAAAGGTTGTTTTACTTACATTCAGCAAGTTAGCCAAAACAAAGTGACTTGAGATCTTGGAATTCTAACTCAGGTTATACATGGATGGGTGAGGCTCATGGCTCACAAGGAAGAAAAATGCCTCTGAATAAGACAAACAAGAAAAGCAAAGGAAAAGTTTCCTTCAGACAACACCATTTAGCTTCTTGCAGTTGGAGACAAAGACAGCAAAAAAGCAAGACATTGCTTCTCCACACTTGGCCAATGATGCCACTTTGTAGCCAGCAACACTGAGGCAAATATCATGACCCCGTTTGGCACCTGCAGGAGGCCTTGCTGTAGTAGATCTAAGGAAAGATCTCTGGGACAAAAAGACCCTGCCCAAGCACTCAGACACCCACCAGGCTGATCCTGGAAGACAAGAGAGATGGGAGGACAAAATCATCTGTGTGTGGAGATAGGTGAGTTCAAATTCTTCATGAGAAGGTTATTAAAATTGGAGTTAGTGTTCTTAGAAAAGAAACAACAGTCAAAGCCCAGTGTTGCCATGCCTAGTATCTGTATGTCTCATTGCTATCAGAAGGGCCTAAAAATAACTCCTTTCTCATTCATATGGAAGCAGATCATTGACAGTTCTCAGAGAAATGGAATAATGAACCCTGAAGTCACTGAATAATTTTCAGTGAGGAGCTTCAATTAGTCCAAACTTTTACTAAACAAATGAATGAACTATATTTATAATACAATCATGGAATCGTGTATTCTCAGTTTATAGGAAATGTAAGTTATGAAACAAATATATATGCATATAAATGCATACACACATACACACACACACACACACGAGAGAGAGAGAGAGAGAGAGAGAGATCCATCTATCATCCCTGTCTAATACTGTAAAGCTAATTCCTAAAGAAAAATTTCAGAGTCCTTGTGCAAAGTCACTGTAGGATAGGACCCAGGTATTACAATTTTGGTTACATCTACTGCATTTAGTTTATATTATCATTAGCACATATTAACATTATAACACAAGTGTTCTTTTTAGCAGAATAGGGTACAAGATAATGGTAATAATATCAATGACATCATTGCAACAACAACGGCATTGATATAACTAGTATGCAATCCCCTGGTATATATCCCTAAAATTTTTTGTCAAGTGCCCTGGATTTCTAGACATTTAACTCAAGAAAAAATGGTTAAAAGATAATTCTTAGTGAAAATCACTTATTTTACTTAAGTCTATTATATATATTTGTGTAAATATGTATGTAAATTAACTTGCAAAAATCATTGTAAAATGATGCCATTGGTTGATATGAGCATCTATAAATTATTTGATAATAAAGCCCAGTAGGGCTCCTTGTTTATATGAAATGTCTTGATAGGTCCTAGAGGTGACCATTTTCCTCTTTACTGTTTGGATTCACATGCAGGAGTCAATGGGTCAAATAGATTGAAATCTGGAGGTGTGGTACAGAGACTAGAAAACCAGGGGAAAAGCCAGGGAAACTGGAATTATTACAGCCATTGTTCTGTGAGAAAAGTGAGCTTACTGCATGGCCATATTTACAAGGGGAGTATACCCAATTATCTTTATCACTTAGCAAGTCCTCACATTTCAAGACTAAAGAGCATAGACTGATATGCAAAAACATATGCTTAGTTCAAAATGATATCTCCTTGGACACCTCTAAACTGGTGAGGCATGGATAGTTAACCAGTTCCAACTCTATGGCATGTAACTTGTATACTGTGAAGAACATAGTGTCCCCAACACTCAGTATCTATGAAAGCATTTTTCAAAGTTGATCCTTTACAGATCTCTAAACTTTTTGCTGAAATAGTAGCAGCATATCATCATATTTAAGATGTACTTCCTTTATTACTATGTAATGAGTTTTACCCATGAGTTGTCCACAATAGCATTCTTTCTGTATGTTCATTATTTTCAAAACTCAAAATAATAAAATTAATTACTATTTGTCCTAAATCTCTTCATTAAAACTTTTGGTAATTTTAGTCTGCTGAAGAAACAAGAAAGTCATTCTCTAATCTGTCTTAAAATCATGAGTTTAGAGAAATAATCTAAACATGATAATTTTGCTGTGAGCTTAAGAATTTATTTAAAGGAATTTGGGAGCTGGTTCAGCACTGATAATGTGCACTGCTCTTGAAGAAGACTGGAGTTAGTTTTCTATCAGCCATATCAAGAAACTCAACCATGTGTCACTCCTACTCTATGGGGCATTCACCAACTCTGGCCTCCACTGCTAACTTAACTCATATGAACACACACGCATGTGTGCGCGCGCTCCCAACGTACATTCCTATACTAGGGATAAATACTGATCTATTACTATAGGTTGCCCAGGCCTCCTAACTGACACTCATGTTCAAGGGGTCTGAATCAGTCAGATGGTGGTTTCCCAGCTATCAGTCTGGATTCCATGAGTTCTCCCTTATTCAGGTCAGCTGTTTCTGTGGGTTTCTCCAGCTTGGTCTTGACCCCTTTGCTCATCATGCCTCCCTCTCTGTAACTGGATTGATTCCAGGAGGTCAGTTTCTTAGAAAATTCATTGTCATTTAGTTTAATCCTACTGTGTTAGATTTTTCAGACATTTCTAACATTGGTAATTTAGAATAATATTCTCTGAGTTCCTATAATTTGACTTTATCTTGAAAAGCTTAATGACTGAGCCATATAATTTGCAAGTTTTGTATTTCTAATAATTCTATTATTGTGATAATACTTTTATAATGCCCGAATCTGCATACCGCCCCAGGAGTACAAGCCAATGTTCTTGTGTTCTGTACCGGGAGGTGTCACCACTTTTTGCCTTTGCTATACTGGACGACTATTTCTTCATTGCCTTCTTAGAAATTGAAGTTTCAATAACACACATGAAATGTCAATGCATCTTAAGGAAGCAGAGATGTAAAGGGCTAGTAAAGCAGGTGTTTTATTTGTTCACTTTACTGGTACTTATAAGGTCTACTCTCTCAATTATTATAAATAAAAGTATAAATGACTCATACAATGATCCCACCCATAGCATAATGACTAACATACAAATAAGCACCTAATAACACTGCTTTTAAGTCTACTTTCTTCTCTTGATATTATACACCACATACATAGTTAACTGAAGTATCTTTAGTCTTTTATTTAAAATATATTTAATTTTTATTTATGGTGTGTGTATGTATTTGTTGTGTTGATGGGAGTTGCCTGATATCATAGCATATTTGTCAAGGTCACAGGATATGTGAGGGTTAGTTCTCTCTACCTACCATTTGGGTCTTTGGAATAGAATTTGAGGTCATTCAGCTTTGTAGCAAGTGTCCTTTTTGGCTGAACCATCTTCTCATCAGGAACCTTTCTCTGCCTTAGGAAGTAACCACTATCTGCCAATATCATCAGAAAGTGCTTCTGATGCTTCTTATAAAAAATACTATCTATATTTGGTGAATTATATGTGATTCATAAGGATAACTATATTAAAAGATAAATAAAAGCACAAACAAACAATGTCACTTTGCTTCAAGTTTTAAGTAAAGTTGGAGGTAAGACTATGAAAAAGCACATAGCCCAGAGGTTCAAAGGTACCTAGTTATGTCATCCCATGACAAAGAATATATTAAAATTTCTTTCAAAAACTACCTTCAATTAAACAATTTTTAAAGCTTCTGCCCAAAGGAATAGTTACTTAAAGTAAATAGTTTAACTATGCATTTTTAGGCAAATATTTTCCAAGTCCAATGTTTCTCTTCATTAAATGAATGATTTTGGTTCCTTATCAGAGGAGAACCATGTGAAAGGATGCTTATGAAGACTAAACTGGTAATTAAAACTTTATTACATAGGGTTACTTGGTGAAGATGCTTGAGACTCTTAGGGAAATCTCAAGGCATTTGTGCAAAATGCTCTTTTCTCCCAATGTCTCAAAAGATATTAAGTCTCTCATAGAAGGGGGATTTTCTTGTCCCTGTGCAGACTCCTTACGATTGTGCAATGACCTATTTAAGAGCAGCGCACTTTCTCATAGAGGGTGTATCTTGGCCCTATCTTGCAATTATCTTCATTTACATAAGTGGCATCTCAGACTACCATTCACCAGAGTGGAATACTGCAGCCCTTGCTCCGATCATCTTTATCATGAAGTTCAGCCATTACACTGCATCTTGATACATGCTGTTGTGAAGTTCCTTGACATTTCTACCTCTGTCACTGGTCTGCTGTTAGAGAAGAATGCTTATTGCCAGAATCCTCTGGCAGTGGCTCAATGTCTGAGTCCAATATCAAGTCATTACAAAGTCTGCACCAGCTGGGACACTGGTAACACAAATGAGGCACTCTGAAATTTGAGGACAAATCCAAAATACACACTCCAAACTCTCCTACGAGTCCACAGCTATGGAAATAATTATTAAAAAGTAAGGAGAAAGGTATCGTTGACATTTCACCCAGCCAACACGAAATTAGACCCTCTCAATCTGGGTCTCTACAGTAGTGTTATCTCCTTGGACATTCAGTAAGAGCTTTTTTGGTCTCAGCTATGCCATGCACCACATGGCTCGCAAACAGAACAATGTGGTGCAGTATAAACAACACCTTCAGCACATGTATCTGCAGCACAGTCACCATTCTGTGAAATAAAAGGTTTCTATAAAAATGAGTTAGAAGTGGGCTCCAGGAAAGCAAAGGTACCAGCAGAGTACAAGGAAGTGGGAAGGATGTCGGGGAAGAAAATAGGGACAAAGAACAGCAGGACGTTTTAAATTCTTTCACTTCTATGACAACTTCATGAAAAATGCTTTAAAAAACTAACCAATTCCTTAATTCAAATTTAAATGTTTAAAATTTTAAAGGTTGAAACTTAACAGACGTTTGGGTCAAAAATGCAACTTTTTGTTATATATAACTCTTAGAAACCTCTACTTTGGCAATACCTCAGTGACTATATGTCACTGTTAAATATTGTTTAGATTACGTCAATCAGTTCCCCTTATAGGAAAATATATACTAATAAAGATAATCTTGTAGAAAATGAAAACAATATACTAATATCTCCTAAATGTCATTGGATATATATTTCATGAAAAATATTATGCGAAGTGTTCACTATGATTAAACTGGGTTATATTTGATTATATTTGCATTCCATGAAAGATAATATGGTAGTCAGGAGGAAAAACATAAATAAAATGACAAATGAAATAGATTCTTTCCCTGAGTTACCTGAGATGTTTATAAAATT
This sequence comes from Mesocricetus auratus, assembly GCF_017639785.1. Taxonomy (NCBI): domain Eukaryota; kingdom Metazoa; phylum Chordata; class Mammalia; order Rodentia; family Cricetidae; genus Mesocricetus; species Mesocricetus auratus. The sequence goes on from NW_024429200.1 coordinate 25,269,306, forward strand.
ACGTTTAAATGACAAAATTTGTCATCTACAACCATTACAAACTATTAAGGTATTTTGGAATAAATTTAAGCAAGGTCATAAAAGTTATTCTTAGAATAAATGGCAAATCATTTAAGAAGGAAACTGAAGGATAAAATGTAAAACATCCCATGCTAAAATAGAATGTCACATATGAGTGTTTAAAGAACAACCACAGAAATTCTAAAAGATTATAAAAATATGACCTTTTAGTTGAAATTCAACTTTAAGAACTAGTTTACTCTGTACATTTATGCTTGAATAAAAACATTATAAAATTACTGAATTTCAAAGGCCCTTGTGTTTAAAAATTATAGTTTTACCAAGACATATTTTAAGTGATATATTTCTTCATGTCTAGAAGTTATATCTCGATATTTTGATTCATGCATACATTTCAATAATAAAGTAAATATAATCAACATACTAGTTGCCTTCAACTTTCACCTTTTTCATTATGAATATGATCAAGATCTCTTAAAAGAATTTTGAACTATATATTACATCTAAATGGCAAATGGGCAAATGTTCAATATGGTTCCCATCTAGGGAACTGTGAAACAGAACCACAATGAGATCACTTCATCCCAGAGGAGATGGCTTTTTTCAAAATGATTGACGTTATATAAATCTCCAAATGATATGGACAATGTGGAAAAAGACAAAGTCATGTTTTGTTGACAGTAATATTCCGTGTAATCCTTATGGAAAATGGTCTGGACGTTTCTTACAGAAAAAAGTCATTTGGAATAAATATATTCAGCATTCCAATGCTGGGTATATACTTGGATAAAATGCAATCATGTTGAAGAGATACAGGAACAGGGTTGACCTAGTCTACAGAAATACTGTACTTAAGAATTAACTGAAATGTACATTAAATGACTTAATGATGTTTGAGATGGGGTTTAAGTTTGTCTACATTTGGAAAGTTTTTAAAGTGATTTTTTAGCAGCTGTGTATGAGGACAATTATTCTATTAGATAAAACTTTGATACTGTCATTAATCGTATTTGTAATTTAGTTGTAATGGCCTTCGCCCCATCTGTTTTTATTGTATTACTAATTATAACTTAATTAATTGGCCAATGTGTGAGAAATAAGCTGTCTCCTGTTCACTCAGATCAATGTCTATTCCTTACTCATCGCTAAAATGATAGGAGTGGAATTAAACTTCTGGAAGCAAGAGGTGATGGAAGAAAAGCTCAGAAAATCCCCAGTGTATATGTGAAAAAAGACCAAGAGGGTGTAAAGAATTTTCCCAAGCCCAGTCCTTGGAATTATGTTAATACATCAAGAACCCTGGAGGTTTTCTTTTCTTTTCCTCACGATCTCACCTAGTTTAAAAGTGTAAACACAACAATAAATCTATGATCTTCAAACGATTGAAACTACCCTTCGTATTCTCCATCTATTTCCTCAAAGACATCATCCCTACCGTGAGATAATATTCTTTGTCCATTCCATACTCCAGAGAATCCTAAAACAATGAGAAGAGCTGCGACCTGCTTCTGGGTATATGTTAGAAACCCTGCTTCTCAGCATCCATGAGAGGTCTTTTGTGGAGCATTTATCCCTGTTCCATTTGGCCTCTCCACAGTCTCAATGACCTGGGTTCAGGCACAGCCATGTTCAGACACTCTAACTGCATTACTGGAGTTACATTTTAGGCAAGAACAAGTGTCTGAGAGTTGGCATGAGATCATTACAACATTGTTTCCATGGGAACACAGATGCCTATTTCTGAACAATCAGCTTTGAAATGGTTGTGTGCTGCAAGGCCTAAGAGAAAGTTGGGGACAGACTGTGAGTGAATCTGGGTTAATCAAAGGATTGAAAATCACATGTCTGTCATAGCAAGGCCTGGTCCCCTCTGCTCAGTTTGTGAAGAACACATACTCACCATCTGAGAAAGCTCATGAAGAGTCACTAGAATATGGATTCATAAAGTACAAGTTAATATTCAATTATATGAAAAAAACACCCAAATAGTACAGAAGTCATATCTTTAAACTAAACTAGCAAAATGGATAGTAGATAAATTAATAGTAAATGTACACAATAGGACTGAATTCCTAAACTAATTTTCTACTAATTTAACATTTAACTTTAGTTGTTGTTTATAAAATGCTTTTCCTAGGGAGACAAATTAATATTTCCTCCAAAAATTAATTTACAACTGAATAAAATACTATGACCTGGGTACACAATTATGCATGATAAATTTTTAACAATTAAACATGACCTTAAATTCCTAGAATGAGCTTTCAAGAGAAATATAATGTAATGAAAAGCTGCCTGGAAACACCACAGTGGGATATTCTTCTTTAAACTTATTAATTAATTATGGATTTGGTGTACTATTAGTAAGAACAAATTTCTATATTGTAGCAACATTGTATAGCCATCAACCCGTCAAGCTCACCTTCACCTCTGCTGCAATCTGATATATGTTCTAAGGCAAGTTGTTGATAAATTCTCCTCTAAATACTTGGGTAGTTTTTGGAGTTTTCTGAATTCATCCCTCCTCCCTCTCCACTTATTCAATGATACAAATGCTTGCTGTGGAAGAATTCTTTCTTTGATTCGTTTTTTCTGTCATTGCATCTGCATGCAGCTACTTTGTATCAAGAGACATTGAGGAAATGTCAGCATGTATTTTTTAAAAGCAAATTTTATTCTATCTTTATATCTATTGGATTTGAAGGTTTTATGCTTATCTATGGGAAGTCTGAACTTCAGGAAAAGTTTGAGATTCTAAAATCAACCTGGTAACTTATGGATATGCAAAAGGAGTCCTTAGGCAGAGGACAAGTTAAATACTAATTATATCTATATTTCAAATATTTATTAACCTATTTCATTTACTATCATCTTCCAATCAATTTATTATGCTTTGCTTTGCCAAGCCTTAAAGACCAAATAACTGACACAGCTTTACAGAAATTAATTGAATGAACTAGACAGTGGCTTTCAAGAATTTAAGCAGAAGCAAGCACTAAGGCATCAATGATGGGACTAAGTTTTGATCTGTATGCCAGCAATCAGAATAGGTAAGCTAATTTGAGCTGGAAATTCTGGTTTAGCTCATACTGAGATATAGAGGTTTTAAATAGACACCGCATCCTGGATCTCATAGTTTGTAAGCCACAAAATCAGTTAGGACAAAATGAATTCTAACCTTTCTTTCTTCACTCCTTCACCAAGTGACCGTTATCTCCCAGTTGTCATCTACCTTTCTTTTTGTTCTTTCCTTTATGCAGAACTATGCCATTTCTTAACCACATTCTCATGAGTTCTAATCACTGAATCCTAGTGAGCTTGGGAACATCTGTGCTCTGGGATTTTCCTTCTCATCTCATTCCCTCCCCCTGAGCTTCAGGACTTTGAAAACTATCTACACGAGACAGTCCACAGGTGCCGTTTCACACCCCTGGTGAACTCACTGTCTATGGCCATCTACATGTCTTGATCATGCCCTTTGACTTACAAATTAAAATACATATGGACTGTATGTTACCAAGTGCTACCACCAAATAAAACAAGCCAGTGCAGCCCTTCGGCTCTCTCTCAACCCACTAGTTTGGACAAAACCCATGTGTTACAGTGTTCCTTGATTCTGTTTGTCTTTTTCATTCCGACATCAAAGCCTGGGAAAAGCATCAGAAATGCATGAGTATTTGTTAGACCTCACGACTCCCATTGCTAACAGCATCATTTCTCTCTGGACCTTTCTATGTATTTTCCCATTTTCTCCTTTTCATTTTCTTCATCACATTTTGCACATGCAGGCAAGGTAAATCTTTTTAAAAGTTAAGACATCATTTCAATTTCCTTTTCTAAGACCTTCAAGGACTTCCTATCTTTCTTGAATAAAATTGTACATAAACTGGCCAATTGCTGCCTGTAAGACTGAATTTCACAGTCATTTGCTCATTCTGCTCCAGGCAAGCTAAGTCTCCTTGCAAACCATGAATTTAGAAAGGGTGCTCCCATCTTACAATGTTCCCTCTACCCAGAATCACTTTACTTCCATATATGCTGTGCTATCATGCTCCTGATCAAATATGTTTTTTGATTGACATATAGAAAACAGTACACTTCTATGACTCTATCACAATAGCTTATATTTTTTCTTTGCAGAATTGTGCTGTAGCTAATTGTCTTAGCTAGACTATGAAACCATGAAAACGGATGTTTTTCATACCCTTTTACACACATGCAAGCACACCTCAAAAACCACCTTAGAATGCAGTTGGTGTTACATATTTGTCAAAAGAAGTGATCAGTATGTACACTACAAATAACAGCTAGATTTCACCAAACCCACAGCTTGTATGAGACTTTTCCAGTACTGAATTAAGAATCAGAACATTATAAACAAATGAACTTGTCCTTATCTTCAAATTTTCTTATTCACTCAATTTTGGTGAAGATAGATGGAAAGATCCCAGCCTTTATCCCAGTAAAAACAATCTGTGAAAATCTCATTTAATTTATTCTAGCTGCCCTTCCCTAGCCAATGAATCCCTAAGTCTTGCTTTTGCTGCCTCCTATAATTTTACCAGTATTATCCTTTATGACCATGACCAAAGCTTCAGTCTCAGCTCTCACCTCTTGCTGACCTATCTCGGTAACCTACTATCTCAGCATCAAATTGTTGTATTTGAGCCTTAGACCTAATTAACCCATTGACAGTTGTCATCCTCACTTGTTTATGCCTTATCTCTCTAAAATGGTATTAACAGGTCAGAGGTAACAATGTCAGAGATCTAGCCATTGGGTTCCCTGCTCCTTCTCTGTTTATTGATCTCCTTATGGGATCAATAGAGACTGGTACATCTCTGTATACCGTCACTTTTCACAAGCATCTTGGGATTCACTTGTGCCCAATCAATGAGACCACAAGTAATTTTACAACTGCACCACCAGCCCTATGGTGAGGAGGACTCCATAAGTTTTATTTGCTCAGTAATTTCTAGTTCTTGGTACTGTGATTCATGTTTAGGGACTTAATATGTTTGCTATGTGAATGGAAGACTTCCTTTTCGTCTCGGTGATCTTTTTGCCAGGGAAAGCTATTATTTTTCTGTTCTTGCCTTACTTTTGCATACTTGACAAACCCCTACTCATCCTTCAGGACTATGCTTGTATTTCACTTTGTTACATGGTTTACTGACGTTCCCAAGCAGAAAAAAGTACTCCTTTATTATCCCTATCCACTATCTAGCATATTTAAAATGACATTTTAATTATTTAACAATATAAGCATCTTTTAAAAGTGCATATGCTCTCAAGGGTGAGGAATGTGTTTTATTTACTCATGTTCATATTTCCAGCACCTGGGACTGTTCCAGGCATACCGTTAATACCTTATGTCTTGCATGAATGCTAAATGTTACCTTTTGTTCTTAGGTTTAATGAAGTCATATCTAACTCTGTGGCAGAGTGAACTTGTGAACACAATATATGTTGCCTCATTCTTCCTTACTAATAGAAATATTATTATGTTGGAGAAGTTAATGCATCCTGGTGAAAACTAATTGTGCTGTCTCCTTTAAAAGTACCGGTGCCTATGGGATATAGTTATAAAAGACATCACATTAGTGAAAATCTTTAGGGGACTTTGCTTTTCCAATAAAAGCAATCCTTTGACCTCTGCCATTTTCTTTTTTCATGTTTTGGGGAATGGTCTTCGGGGTCTTGTCATTAAAAAGGGTCAGGCAACAGTATTACCAAAAGTTCAGTACTGGCTTCTTCTAGCCAGTCACTAAAAGCAAATGATATCACTAGCAGCAAATGATAACACACATGCTTCTCTGTTTTATGCACAAAAATTAATTCCTAATTTGTTTATGTCTCAGATTTTAATCTCTCCTTATCCTTGAGATGAGAAATATATTTACAATTCTGAGATCCAGGTCTATTTCAACTTTTGATGTAATAAGTACCATCATTCTGTGTACACAATGATGAAATTGCATCCTGGAAAACACATTGCAATTATGAATACATGAATAGTCCTCCTGAAGGTGTTGCTTTGAACAACTCCACTCCTATATGTGAAGACAGTTTTCAAGAGAAATTAATAAAGGGTTTCAGACACCTGAAAAGAAAGCAATTAGGTAGGAGTTTTAACAGATTCTTCATTTCGTTGAATTCTGCATGTAGCTCCTTAGTAGTAGTTGCAAAAGTTTGGGTTTTGGTTCTTGATGTAGGAAAATAAATTTTAGTCTGTAGGATTCTATTACTTTCAAGGAACCACTGATAGTTTTGCTTTGGCTTTTAGGCTTCAACTGTACCGTTTTTAAAACCATTGATAATTATAATTCATTAAAGGGAACATAGTAAACCACTTTATATTTTCATCACGATATGGCAGGTCTTTTCATCTTTTAGATATGTAATGTTAAAAAACAAGATATTCTCTACAAATACATGCTTTTAGGAAAAGCGCAGGCATAAGTTCCAAATGAATATAATTTATTGATAAGATTTCTCTTCAGAACATTCTTACATTCACTGAACTCACTGAAGAAATCTTAGTGAATACTGACCATTGTGTGGCTTTTTAAATGTAATCAGGCCACTCCTGAAGACCTAAGACATTTGACCTCATGCAGTAATTGAAGTGATACTATAAACATTTGAATTTTAACAAACATGAAAAGTACATGGAATCTCTGACAGTGATATGTAGATATCCTTAATAAATCAGTCTCCATAAAAAGGTATAAGCATAGTGTGTTCAAGTGGATGTGAAGAAGTGATTATTATTATTTCATGATTTTTTTAGTATCACTATGTTGTGATTACTCATACGTGAAACTTTTGTCCTGTGTCTGCTATTCTTCATTCAATCTGTACCTATATAAATCATATGTAAGAGAATATCACAGCTAATAAAGATTTCAAGGTCATCAACAACATTAATTTTTTGGGGGGATTGCCAGAGTATGAAAACAAAGTAGAAACCAAAAAGCAAGCAAGAAAACAACAAAGGTCAGAAGAGTATCAATTTGACAAAGTTCATACAGCAACAAAAATGTCTTGATTTTCTATCAAATTCCTCAAACGCATGACATATTACTTTGAGCTGATTAAGGTAATCTGCTTTGCTTTTCTTCTGTTTATATTTACTATTGAGTTGCTCCTGATATCAAATAATATATGTTAAAAATAATCAGTTTCTGGTTTTGCTTTTAATATTGGAAGTGGAAGTAGCAAAGATAAAGTGCTAGATTTTAAAATGTTCAAAGCAGCAAACTTAACTTTTTTCTGACTTCAAGCAAGCTTTATTTGACCGACACAAACAAAATAACGCATAACATTTTCCCTCTTTTGTCTAAATAAAACCAAAGGTTTTAACTAACATAGAAAACCTATATACAATAACTATATTCAATTATATACTGTCAAGAATTACATTAACAATGTCTAGTACATTAGCATATGACAACTTCAGAGAAATACTCCATTATCTATCCTACCTTGGTGAATTCAAAGTGTTGTACTAATTCACTTTCTATCCTAAATTGTATTACCAGCTCAAAACTATCCTTATATAACTTTAAAATGTGAACTGAGTTATTAAGCACACTATCTAGAAATACTTTGTTCTGGAAATACTAGCTGATTCCAATGGTGTAAGCTTCAAGGCCAACAACATACAAAAAGGGTTATCAATTTTCTTTTGCTCCTATACTGTCTCAATAAATGGGATTAAACCTCAATATAATTTTGATCACACATACCCACAAATTAACTGTAAATACATGTAAAAAATACATATTTGAAATCCAGGAAAACTGGTTTTAAAAAGGAAAACTACTGGAAATAGTACTCTTAAAAGAAATTCTAAGATGTTGGTAAGGACTTCTCAGCTACTTCTGAAATCACTAGAGACAGTGCAAACCTAAGTGCTGGTTTTTCTTATAAACTGATTATCCTATTATTCAATCTTTAATTCTAAATACTGCTAACATAATTTGTAAATTGATAGATACATGTGCATATACAATTAAACTTGTACATTAATATAATAGGGAAAAGGGTGTAAAAAATCAGAAATAATGAAAAGCCTAACATTTTAAGGTAATTCAAATTCATTAATTTCAAGTAGATATAGCAACTTGAATACTTAAGCTAAGTGTTGCCGAGTAGAAATCCCGCTGACCCGCTTTAATTAACAGAAAAGAATAATGTGTAATTAGCACATTATTTATGAGAGTGAGTGCCCCGACATGAGTTCAAGTGTTTGAAAACAATTTGAATCTCTAAAATCTCCCATAATCTTGATTTAATACATAACCTATTTAATTTATCAGGTTTGTTATCTAAACTGGTGAGATTTTTATTTCGAAAAACCAAAGAAAATATCCATAGAGCGATTACATAAGAGGTTAAAGAAGTAAGTCAGAAGAGTATGTGCGGACAGACATGCAGACATGAAAATTCAGCTGTGTGATTCAAATTGATAAATAATCATCTCATGCTTAGAGTACATTAGTTAATTTCTAGTTAGAAGCAGCTGAAGTAATTATCTACTCTGAAGATGTAGAACTTTGGGCTCAGGATTGTTTACTAAAGAAAAACAACACTGAAGTTAAGACTGAGTGTGTTTCTGAACATTTAAGAAAAAAAAATCAATCCCAAATGCTTTTAAACAACTCATTTAATCTCTGTCTACCTGAAAGAATGGGTCACAAAAAGGTCGGAAGCATGGCCACATGATTCTAAACATCTGGATGAAACCTGAAAATCGTATCCATACATCAAATATATGGAAAACATCTGTCTATTTGCATAATTTATTTAGTTTTCATCCAGATGCATATCATGTTGACACACTATTCTCTTTGGAGTGAATGCTGATGCTATGTCTTCTCAAATATTTTAATAGGTAAATTAGAGCTTTCTCTATTAAAAGACAAAATGCACTGGTCGTTTTACAAATGCCAGTAGACTAAATCTTCAAAATGAGTAAAACATGGTAACAATATGTTGACAATATGAGCAAAACACCTTTGTAAAAGTAGTGTGTTAGTGAAACCATACAATTTCACTACCAAATTTTATAACTATACTTTACATAGCTACGAGGGAAAGATATGATACTAATAGCGTAATTTTTCAATCTCACGAAAATTTAAGTGAAATAAACTGATATTGTCTTCCAAGGTAAGTACACAGAAGGGAAAGAAGTAATCAACAATTCCGAAAAAAAGTTGAAAATAATCAATATAACACTTAGAATAGAAGTGCAGATAACTGGACTCAACAGTAATTTAAAAATTATAGACATTAAATGATTCCATAAAATATAGGAAAAATGAACTTTGTTCTATGTACATGAACCTATACGAAAAATTGTTAAACTACAAATTTTTGGGACTTGTGTTACCACTTTAAAAATCCCATTTTAATGTTTTTTCTTAGTGTGTTTCCTAGCCATAATATTTGGAAATTTGCTTTTCAAACTTTAACCTTTTATTCTGTTCTTTTTAGGAGTAAGCAAAATTCTCTATTTAATTGACATGATTGTTTATTCCTCAACCCAGTAATATTTTTTATTTGATCACTGAATAGAGACATGTAAAACCGAGAATCAAAATAAAAAATAAACAGTAAACTAAGCAACAAACAAAAATCACACACACTTACTAAATGATGCAAAGCAGAAGAAAATGGTGCACACTATTAGAACATGGTCAAGATTTGGAGAAAAAATAAACATTTTCAATATTGTATAAGATGTATTTTCGATTTAGATTAACAAACAAAGTTAAATTCAAATTAAAAATACTCAAATGTAAATAAAACATAAAGTTATAATATCCTGAAAGCTACATAACTGGTTGATGGAGCACAATATCCAAACAGGCTAGATTTTTAAAAATATTTTATGTCAAGATATGGAAGAGGGTCACCATAACTCTAATATCAGGGTTGTTGATCCCAATTTTGCATCATTAGTGTGTGATCTATGTATTATCATTTTCAACAGCATTATATGAATATAGAAATTTCTGTACACTTTCACATGATAATGTAATTAAAACATTTTGGATATTTAAATCCTCCCAAAATTAGCTATCTTAGATCATTAAACGAAGGCAGTATTTTGTTATGAAAAATTTGCTGTCATTTAATCCTAAAAAGAAAAACATATTGGAAAAGATATAGAAAATTAGCAAATAGAGCCAAGATATATTTTTCTTGAGTCAAAACTGATCCAATAAACTTCAGAGAAAGAATGAAGTAAAACAAAAAAAGCACAATGGAGTTTCTATGCACTGCTCTCGGCTGTGCCATGGCGGGGTGGAGAAAAGGAGTTTCACTCCTGTTGTTTATTGATTTTCTAGATTAAGAATCCCAGTGAGAGAATTGTAACAGACAACCATAAAATTATTTTTGGTGTGCTTATTTGCCTTTCCCTTGCATCTATTTGGCCTGTGCCTGTAGACAATTATGCGTTCTAGCCTAGACTCAGGTGCTAATAATGAAGGACAAATAGAATCATATGTGTAAACTTCCCCTTCTGATGAAAATTTATATTAACTTTCTGCCACTGTAAACAGAACTGCATAGCTCAGCGTCCCTGATGAATTGGTGATGAATTCAGTCATTTATATCCCAGGAATCTGTGCATTTATGGGAAAAGATGAAAACCGTCTGTATTGTGTAACCTTGCACTTTTTGAGTAAGAAAAAGAAAACAGCAGCCTGTTTAGTTCATCACTTAAAGTGTGTAAATTTCAGCTCAAATACCAGATTTCTGCCTGACTCTGTCAGCCTCCACTTTGGGGATCTGTGCCAATGTAAACAAGCCAAACAGCGAGGAGCACCAAGTTATCACTACAACTGTGAACTCCGACGCTTTCAGCCTTCCATAAAGATTGTTAAGAGTATCTTCACAACACAACAGAATCTCTGTCACACACTCAAGCGGGACACTTTGACAGTTTGGCATCTCTGTCGGGGAACAACGTAACTTAGGATAGATGAGGGGACAGTCAGACCTTTTTTTTTTTACTAAAGCATTCTTGTGTATTCTGAAACTATACTCCTAAATCACAGACAGATTTCTTTTCTACCCAAACTTTTCAAAGATAACTTAGATGAATGATCACAAAGGTACAGAATAATGTAGAAAAAAATCAAATGTCTTTTAAGTAACTAGGGCTCAACACTCCTAACATATGCCTCATGTATATTGCAAGACAGAAAATCACAATGTTTATATGTATTGTTTTTATTAAAGTCCTTTTCATCTTGTCATCTTGATATAAACATCTGAGTAAACACATCATGAAAGTATGGAATTGTAGAAATATATTGATGTTGTAAAAAAATAACCTACTAAACTGAACAGTTTAGGAAGACTATGTGTCAACTCACACATTTTTTTTTCAGAGGCTTCAGAAGAGATGGGGGAAACACAAGTTAAGATAGGAAATGGCTAAAGCTCTTGTTGGCAAGTTACAGACATTAACCTTGTATCTACTTTTAGGTTTACTTCATTTCTGATTCAAAACAGTGCTATATCATAAAGCACATAAAGAATAATGAAGAATTTCACCAAGTCTTGCCAGAGCTTTACCATATTCAAGTAGCAAGGCAAATTTCAAAAATGGATTTCTCTATTACTGAAATAAAGGAAAACATGTTTGAGTTTTGAGCTAAGCATATCTGATTCTTATTTTAACACTATGTATATGATATTTTGGGGGAAAAGAATGCAACTGGATTCTATGACCTCGTTTTGTTGTTACCAGGCTGCAAAGCTTTTCCGGATACATGTTGTTTCTAGGTTGTCTGTGGCTGTTCCTATCACTCCGTGTTCCTGACCTTTGAGTAAGCTGAAGAAGACACAGTTATCTTCTTTTCTGACATGCAACATCTATCAATCAACATGTTTTCATGTAATTTATTCAAGGCAAATAGCAGCTCCTAAGGCTAGTGAACCGCAGCCCTAGCCAAGTGATTTTGATTAAGAAATGATGTGCACGGCTTAGGTGAGGAATGGAAAACTCAGAGGATTCTTGATAAAGATGTATCAGAAACAATAAAATGGAACAAAAGAAGAGAGTGAGTGTTGGAAAACATACGTAGGCTCTACATAATGAACCTTGAGAGTCAAGTTAACGGAGGAGGGGCTGTGCTTAAGTTGATGAACTTGCAAGGATGCCAATTTAGTTTACTGTGACTATCTGAGGGAACGCATCCATAGTTTTGTTGGGTTAATTCACATTTTTCTCATTGAATCAAGAATGGAAATTAAGACAAAATGATTCTTTTTCAATTTCATGCTGAAGTGGCTCAAGTTAGGGAATGTAATTTCTTCTAACAAGAAAAATTTATCACTGTACAGCTCACTCAGTTACCTCCTGTAGTGAGTTGTGATATGCATTTCTGGATCTGAATGGATAAAAAGATTGATAAATGTAAAAGAAAAGCTCCACACCACAGAGTACTATGCACAATAAAATGATTCTTGGAGAACTCATATTTTTATTCGTGCTTAGGGCCACTTAGCAATCATCATGTTTTCACAGAAGACAATTAATTTCCATATGATAAAATTCATTTCTGTTCGTCTCCTACATGGTGCCTTATAGTCAACCTCTAGGAGCAGCACTTCTGTCTGGGCCTGACCCCACTACTAAAAGGTTGCACTGCTTTGAAAAACTATAATGGAAGGTTTCTCTGGAGTGTTTATTCTTCATGTAACCTCTTACATCTCTATGTGTCTACGATTCTTTGAAAGTGACTTCTCAGTGTTTTGTAAAATATTTCTTATACTTTAAATTTGGTTCTCTACACAGAGTGTTTTTAATGTGGTAAACATGTAAGATACAAATTGAGACTGGGTCTTCTTGTCACATACAAGGGATTGGGTACATATAAATTACATTTAATTTCCTGGAAGTTAGACACATGTTTAGTGATAATCTTTTTAACGTCTCACATGAAGAATGATCACAATCAAATTACAAAATCTGCTATGTGAAAGCAAACCTTGCAGAACTCTCCCTACCAATGAGATCTGAATTATATTTCCTCTCTATGGCAGAACTGATGAAGGTACTGTGCAATGTCCTCCACAAAATCCTTAAAACAATCATTTGAGTATCTTGTTAAATATTATAATACCCTTAAACACAGGTTAATATATTAAAACATTTTATATGGTGCCACCATATTGTAGGAAAGCCACTAGGGTCCCACAGAAAGCACACAAGAAAGCCTAAGTCACTATGAGAAGAGCCTTTGGCAGGAACAGAGCAGTCTTGTGGCTTCTCATAGCAGAAGTAGCACAATGCTTCTTCAGAAGAATCCTCAAACCCAAGATGCAGTGAGAATCTTCATAGGAGTTGTTCAACTCTACTTGATTTTCAAGTTTGGTGAGTTTAGGCGGACATGAGAATTTGCAATTCTAGATACTATTCCCAGTAGTACTTGTCTTTAAATAACTTCTCCTCTAGGTCATCTAATAAGACCCCCAAATTTCAGCAACCTGGGTACAACATTCTCCTGAGGAAAAAGAGATATTCAGAAAAGACAGGCAAGCCTCTCACCCAGCAAAGGGCCATCCTGACATTAACAGACAATTATTGACTAAGGTAATATGCTTATAAGTTAAAGACAGTAATTATAAATGGCTTTCAATGTTCAATTGATCAAAATGTAGAGTATTTACCAAGAGGTTTCTTTACACAAAAATAATTTTGCTAGTATTAAACAAGTATTTCTCAAGATTACTTCTCATTCATAGTAATTAATACCATGTGATCATCATGTAAACACATTGCCAATATTTTATAGCCCTTATTTAAGAGAATTCCAGCGATGTATCTATATCTATCTTTTCATAGTGTCATAGAGTTAATAATTTCCTGCTTTCTAATGTTATATTGTACCTAATTAGAATGCAATTATTTTAAATACATATTTTATTTATTAGATCATTAAATTTCTATCTTCTTTTCCTCTCACCCCCCACACACCTGAAACAGTGTATCTCTGTGTAGTCCTGGAACTAGCTTTGTATTTCCTTGAATTCATTGATCTGCTTGCTACTGCCACCTGAGTGCCAGTTTTAAGGTGTTCCCATCACTACCTGGAAGATCCTTACATTTCTTTGTAAGTATTTTCAAAGTCTCATGTAATTCCAATGGTTAAATTAAGGAATCAACAAATATCAAAATAATTTTACCAAGAGGAACAAATGTTTTTAAGTTGATTAAGTGCAACTCATTGTAAGTTCATTAAAGGATAAAAATCTATTTAAATCTTTTCTCATTCTACATACGAACCCCAGTTTCTGCTCTGTCCTGTCCTCCTGCTCTCCCCACCTTCTCACCTCCCCACATCATCCATTCCTCAGAGAGAGTAAGGCTTCCCATGGGGCGTTAACAAAGTATGGCACATCTCTTTAAGGCAGGACCATTGGTCTCTGTGGAATGAATCTTTAAAATTTCTGTTATTTTTGAGATTATAGTATAATTACATTATTTACCTGCCTTTTTTTCTCCCTTCACTTGCTCTCTTTCAAATTCACATCTTCTTTATCCACTGTTTGTTGTTACATGAGTACACATATATACATATTCTTAAATCCATAAACACAACCTGCTCAGTCTGTGTCATGTGAATCATATGTATGTTTTCAGGAATAATCATTTGGTATTAGATAGCCAGTTGGTGTGCTCTTCCTTGAGGAAGACCATTTCTTCCACTCTTGGCATTCTTTAGTTACATGTAGTTCTTATGTAGGGATGAAAACACATAGCATGCCACCTGTGCACTGTTCTGTGTTCACCGTTGCCTTGTCCAGCTCATAGTGAGGTACCCATGTCGGTGATACTCTATGGGTTACAGCTTCTGTTTGATGTTATTAGTGGACACATTTTAAAGTTTGCAAACTTAAGCTTCACTTTACTCCATTTTCCCTAAACAAAAGGTAAGGTAGGTGATGCTGAATTCAATAAAGCTTATATTTCAACTAAAATTGGATTCTAAAGATGATAATTAAGATTTATAGTTGAACTGGTGATATACCTCAGTGGTAGGGGCTTTCCTTGCACACATTTCAGTTTGATTTTAATAAACATACACAGAGAGAGAGAGAGAGAGAGAGAGAGAGAGAGAGAGAGAGAGAGAAAGAGAGAGAGAAAGAGAGAGAGAGAGAGAGAGAGAGAGAGAGAGAGAGAGAGAGAGAGAGAGAGAGAGAGAGAGAGAGAAAGAGAAGCTTTCATCTAGCCCTTGACAGACAATGATAGGAGGATCATAGATTTGAGACAAGCCTGAGATACCTAGTGAGAACCCATCTCAAAACTTTATAGTTGATTAGTCCCCGAACAAAAATATTTTTACCATATGTTGCATCATTATCTGTATCATGTAGAGTATGTAGTGTGGGTCTGAAAAGAAGCAGACTAGAGTTCAAGCCATACTTCCGAATCTCCAGTCCAAATTGTTACACATTTTACATCAAATTCATCTACAACTGGATGGGAAACTGCCTTACTTTACTGAAAAAGATAAATTGGAAGATCATGTGAGTTGATAGATATTAATATATTTGAACACTATATAGCAGTTCCATTAATTTTTAGGAGAAAATATAATTTCACTGACCCTTATTAGACTTTGAAAATGTTGAAGAACTTTAAATTTCACGAGGAATCTATGCTGCAGTTTGTGTTCAACATACACTCATCTCATCACTTTATTGGATAAATAGTTGTCTGACAAGGAAGGAGATTTGTATACAACCATTAAATATTATTTTGTTTTCAGTAATTGTGTGTCTTCATTCTACGTATTTGCTAAATCAGCATAAACTGAATTGTGCACTTTCCTATATCATAAAACTCAACTCTATTTTTAATCCAATTAGCAATTGCTTATTGATGGATTTTGTTAATTCTCTCTCTTTCTCTTGTAAAGGAGACAAAACAATAGGCTAGCCTGTCTCTCTGGCATAATATGGCCTTAATATCATTGTGGCAAGCCTCTTGTCTTAACCTCCTCAATACTGGGATCCCAGCAACATGCATGTAGCATCATGTCCATCTTTGTTAATAATTTTTCTAAAAGTAAATTATTTTTCTCTTCTCCTGTGCTCTACTCTTTCCTGGGTGCATTACATTCTATATATTAAATGGAAATAATAATATATTATGTGGATGTATTTTTTTAAATTTGAGTATTCCATCCTTGTAATCCTAACTTAGTCTTACTTAGAATATATAGTACCTACAAAATATGTTAGCAGTATATAGTGCTGCATTTAGGATTTTATGATAAACACAAATCAACATATTTCATTTTAGGATAAAGTCAGCATAATATATTCATTTTTAATTTTTACAATGGTAGCAGTAGTTAACTGAACACTCATACAATACAACAATTTATATAAGATAAACTTTTAAAAAGAAGATTAATGTCTGTGTGTTTTATAAAATGTTAAGATTTATTTCAAGGTAAAGAAAATATCCAAATGAAGTAGCATAGAAAATGTCATCTGGGATAAATTCTACTTAGATTTATCTAAAAAAATAAAGAAATGCTTACTATGTATTTAATAATAGAACTTTTGCCCAAGTCTTCAGCAACACACTGTTCAGATAAAGACAATCTTTACTTGGAAAATTTAGAAAAGAGATCAAAGTTGCTTGAAGTCTCTGTTAATGAAACCAATAATTTTAGCTGAGGAAAATTCAATGTAGAAGCTAAAGTGATCCTCAGAATTCTATTACAAAGCTTAGTAAGTTCTTCATGAGAACCCGTATTTTCTGCAGAACACTGCAGAGAGGCGATGTGTGTCCTGGAACATTCTGGGGCTTGCGGCTGCAGGGTCTGCACCCACCTCCGGACCCTCATACTGATCTGCAGACCACCGATAGGTTCTGTGGGCACCTCTAGTTATAACTTTGATCAAGTATTCATAAAAGCTCCAGGCTTGTTAGATTTTGCAGTTTGTGTGTATGGGAGTGATAAGTAGAGAAGGAATAGCTTCATACCTCTCCATGCTAAATACTATGGGATCCTCAGGTTGGTGCCACGTTCCTTCTCACAAGGAACTCCCCGGACACGGTGAACATTAAGTGCGGCAATGGAGCAAGCCTTGGCACACGGCATTTAATAATGAGTGGGCAAAGTCTCATTATTACAAAGAAATTGCAAGTACTGAAAACTAAGAATAATAAGAATCAGCACAGCTTTTATAATGGCAGAAATGAAAGTTAAGCTGAGTAAAATTCCAATTAGATTGCTGTTAAAGACTCACGGGTATATAGCATCAAATTTATACCACCTGGTTCCTTCACACAGATTTAGTGATATAAATGTTAACTATGAGTGTAGATCAATTTCAATCTTTAAGATTTTCAAGCATATTAATAGCATTAATGTAATTCTGTGTGAGGGACAAACGTATGTCCTGTTACAAAACATCTGAAACTTAATAAAATATGGACTTTTACTATCATTTTCCTCTCAGTAATTGCTACAGTTTCCAAGAAACCAATCAAAATGCTTTCACTTTCAATGTGCATTTTGTAGTTTTCTTGGATATTGGCAATGCTGAAAAAAGAAAGACTATCTGTAGTGTTACAGGCTGAACTCAGGGCAAAGATTGTGGTAGTACTGAATGGCAACTTTGGGGTCATTTCAAGGCAATTTCTTTTCAAATGATGTCGTGGACACTCTAGTACACAGTTCTTTGATGTTTTTATGGAATGTAGCTTTGTATTCGTCTTGACAAAATGCCTCACACTTGGGTTAGTTATTGCAAACATAAATTGGCTAAAAATGAAATAAAAACTAAAAAGGCATCTAATACATGATAATAGTAACTACTACAAATATGCTCTGCATTCTAAAAAAAGTAATTATTTTCATTTAGAAACACAGAAATCTAAAAATACCAATTATGTCACTATCAATGGATAAATACTGGGTTTGTGTCTGTGAATTAAGGACAAATGATGGATTTGATGTCATAACTCTTGTCCTGGTCAAAGCATGTCAGATAGCAATCCAAATTGTCTGGTCTCTCATGGTGGAGAAAGCATGCATGGGGCGGGGAACTACATATCTCTTTTCAAAGATCATATAATGTCTTGGTTTCCTTGAGTAAATGCATGCATGATGTCTCTATGTGTTCTTTTTCTCCAATATGAATACACTTAGAATACTGTACATAAATTATGTTAATAAATACATTGGTTTTTGGCATGCTTGTGCTTGCAATGTGTGTGTGAGATTGTGAGTGTATGAGTGTGTGTATGAGTGTTTGAATGAGTTTGTGTGTGTGTGTGTTTAAAGATTTTTTTAAGGGACAACTTTACATTTACAAAATTATTTTACTTTTAGTTTTACTTGTGGGACAGACACACACTATGTTGTACTATGTCCCCAGATTGCTTCCTTTTATTTTAAGACATTGTCTCACTAGGAAGCAAGGATAGCATTGGCTCCCTGTATCCCAGGGAGACCTTGACCTTACTGTCCTCTTTCGTCAATCTCATAGGCAGCTCCATAGCTGGGATTGCAATCCTTTGCCACTGTTTGTGAAGTGGAGCAGAAGGCAGAGACTTTCATATACACATGCAACTTATACCATTCCCTCATCCATCCCAGAATGGTAGGATTAGTGCAATTGTTGACCCTTCTTTTACACACCATTGCCATCCATTTTATTAGGATTCTTTCTTGGTGATGTACAGCTAGGATTCCCATTTATAAATTGAGATCTATCACCTGTTTTTTCTGGCCTTCAGACATAAGAATTGAGCAAGAAAATGTATGTGTGTGTTTGTTTCCTGTTGCTGTTACCTCTGGTACAATCTACTAGATTTGGACTCTTAGATGAGAAGAAGAGAAGGAAGTCACACAAATAAGGGAGTGGTAAAAACTTGAAAAGAAAATTAAAAGAGAGGAGGGGAGACAAGCTCTAGACTTAAATGGCCATGTAGTCAATAGAAACAAGTTCATTTATCTGGCTCACAGTCCTAAATCAATAGATCATCTCCAACATGTAATCAAGGTGTTATTTCTTTATTTTCACATCATTTGAAATGAATACTCAGAGCCCTGGATATTTATATTCTTTTTAGGATGCTAAAGAGCCACTCCCATAAACTGATTTAAATACCATTTCCTTTTAATTACTATTCACATACTAAAAAAGGCGGAGACAGTATTTTGTTTTTGGAAAATGGAATGTGAAATAAAGGTATTAGAAAAATTTATGTTATTCATAGGGGAGGGTCTAGGCCCTGCCTTGGGTGAAATAACAGATTCTGTGGAGCAGAGTGGGGATTGGGTGGGAGGGCTGAGGGGTTAGGGGACAGCGGAGGAGGGGAGGGAGAGGGAACTGGGATTGACATGTGAAGCAAGCTTGTTTCTAATTTTAATGAAGAAATGTAAAAAGTGTGTTATTGCCATAGCTGGGTAGCAGAACAGGAACATTTTTAAAATTTTAAGATATTTCAAGTTTTAAAAATCAAGATGTATTATGATTTGTAAGAGACACTGACTGCCCATTGAAAAAAATATCTGAAGCATGCATAGAATCTGTGTTTGTAGGTGGGTTAGCAAAAAAAAAATCTCAGAGCACAAACAGGCTTGACTCTTGATTTTTTTCTAACAGTTCTTCAGATGTATTCCCACCTGCAAGTATTGTTTCTTTAAGTATCCAGGCTGGGAGCTCAGAGACATGAAATGCATTGAGGCTGGTCGGTGATAATGTCAGAAGAACTTCAGTGCACATCCAGACTGTACCAGCAGGTCATTTACAGAAGCTTTGACTCTACAATGCATCTTCCTAGATTTCATAAAAATGGAGACCATAATTTAGAACTCATATCTCAAATTCCAGATGCATCACTGAACTGAATTCAGTGAAAACGGAAGCCTGATAAATATGAGCAGGATTGCGTTGATTTGCTTAATGTCAGGGAAACCTGAACACTGCTGAGGAAGCCTGAAGCTACAATGTATAGGAGACACACTCCTAGAGCCAATCCTGTGGTCACAATGAAGCACTGAAATCTCCAAAACCTTGATCATTAAATATGCAACAGTGTATACAGTGGGATGCTATCCTGCTGTGTTTTATCTTATTACGGATTGTATGCCATACATTGGAAAGAAAGAATATGGATCCTGCCTCTACAAGTGTTGTCTTGTCGTTAGTGTGATATTATTACTTTTGTCAATATCCCAAAGCCAGAAAAATAATGTCTAGGATCTGAGAATCTTTGGGAATATCAAAATCCATTAACAACATTGTCTTAAACAACTCTGGTCTTGAAATGCCCCAACATCCAGTTTACAATTTTGTCCCCTCCAAAAAAATTCCAAAATGAGATTATGTGTCCACTCATTGACTTTTTCAAACAATTTGAAATGTGCTTTAATGACATGAATATTTTTAACCGGGAAGGTGGTGGCACACATATTTAATCCCGGAAACCAGGAGGCAGAGTCAGGCCAAGCTCTGAGTTCTAGGTCAGCCTGATCTGCAGAGTGAGATCCAAGATAGCCAAGGTTACATGGAGGAACCCTGACTTGAAAAACCGGAAAAGGTCTATGTATTTTAATAGATATTTAAAAACCCTCAAAGAAAAACAAAAAAGGGGATGTCTATAAGTCCATATAATATAATATTAAAATTTCTGTCTGCAATTATTCTGATCCAGAGAGACTGCTATTTGATACTTACTGTTTTCCCTCCATCCCCCAGGCTCTGGGAGACTAACACCAGACCAATTTAAGTTATTTCACAATGCATACTACCAGTGTATTTCATTTATTATTCGAAACATATTTTTAGAAAAATCTTATGTTGATCTTTTTGAGTTTTCATTGATATTGGCTAGCAGAGTACTATCAAAATCAATGATTACCTTTCAAAGTCATAATTTCACTTTAGAGTTTGGAACAAAACCAAAATGTTTCATAATAAAAATTTGTCACATTCAATACTATACACTGCTCAGTTGCACATAAACTCATGTCAGTTGGCATTTTTTCAAAACAAAAAATCTTTTAAAAAATCTAGTTATTAACTTAAATTCAGAAAATGGGCATGATTAGTTATGGGAGCGGCACCAGAGAAGGAAATGTAGAGAAAATGATCAAAGCCCATTATATGCAGATATTAATAAAACATAATGTAAACTACTTTTGACAGTTACTTTGTATCATAAATCAAAGGAATAAAGAATGTTTACTACAATAATTATTAGATTTTTCTTTTTTATTTAAATTAGAAGAAATCTTGTTTTACATGTCAATCCCAGTTCACTGTCCCTAGCCTACTCCCCTGCCCCCCACTGCTCCCCTATCCCACCCCCTTTTTTATCCACAGGGAGAGTGAAGCCATCCACAGAGTATCTTCAAAGTCTATCACATCATTTGGAGCAGGACCTAGACCTTCCCCCAAAAGTCCAGGCTGAGAGAGTATCCCTCTATGTGGAATGAACTCCCAAACTCCATTCCTATACTAGGGATAAATACTGATCCACTACCAGAGGGCCCAAAGTTTTCCCAGGACTCCTAACTGACAACCAGGTTCAAGGGGTCTGGATCTGTCCTATGCTGGTTTTCTAAATTCTACTAGGAAACTCCTACAGCTGATAAACACCTCCAGCAAAGTGGCAGGGTACAAGTTTAACACAAAAGAATCAATATCCCTGCTATATACAGATGATAAATGGGCTGAGAAAGAAATCAGAGAAATATCACCTTTTACAATAGCCACAAACAACATAAAATATCTTGTAAAACAAGTGAAAGGCTTTTATAACAAGAACTTTGAATCTTTAAAGAAAGAAATTACAGACGATACCAGAAAATGGAAAGATCTCCCATGCTCTTGGATAGGTAGGATCAACATAGTAAAATGGCAATCTTGCCAAAAGCAATCTTGTACAGATTCAATGCAATCCCCATCAAAATCGCAGCACAATTTTTAAAAATAATCATTAAAGTGCATAAACTTGCTTAATTTTTGAGTTAACATTCATTTTAAAGCAAGAGCAATATTTTGTTCCATGAGCAAATATGTCAATTATGTTCTGTAAAAATAGTTTCCCACTGATGTAGAATATGAGATGTTACCTTTTTTGTTGTGTTAGTGTGATTTATCACATCTATAGGATACTCTCCTAGAGAACAATTGTTACTACTTTGTGACACCTATTGGTGAATAATGATCAAACTGAGTGCTGAATGCATTTTACAATATAACTACTTAAGCCATAAAAGATAACATTGCACATTAAATCACCACTTTGCATCCAAATTATGAATCCTAAGTATCATTACTATTTTTCTCTCAAAGCAAACAATGTGTAGTGCTGGAAGCTCAACCCAGGACTTAAGTATGCTAGGTAAATAATTCTCAACCACTGAGCTAGTACACAGTCTCTCAAAATAATAATGAAATTCATTTTATTATCGTAGTAATTAAATGAACTAATTAAATATATCAGAAATACTTTAATTCTTCCATGGGCACCCTATTATTGAAGCCATACTCAGAGGTCATACTGGTTAACTGTCCAAATGTATTTCAAAATAACGATAGAATTACCACAAATGCATTAAGGTATAAAGTAAACATATCTCAGCTCACTGTCTTTGAAAGTAGATTTGGAACATAGAATCAACATTTCAAAAAGTCAAAATACACTAGTACAGATTTTCTTGATTTGTATTATAGCAGGAGAACATAATGGGAATCACAGAGGATTCTGATATGCCCTTAAAAGACGTTACTATTATCTAAGAGACACAAATGAGGCCCTTGGCATGTTTTGTGAAAAATACTTAGTAGTACTTTTGAAAGTGAGGCATTCTATCCTGAAAGAAAAACTATGATCCAGGAATCATGAATTATGGTATGAGACATGAAATCCATAAAAGACTAAGACAGATGAGAATATGATACAAGTGCAATTTAGATCCATGAATTGTAAAATAAAGTTTAAACTTAATTGACTAGGAATTTAAAATATTCTCATGTCTTAGATATAGTGCAAGAAGAAGTAGACCAGTAATTTAACTTTAATTACAATGAAGGGAGGATGTGCCCAGATATTTTACTATTTTGTAAAACTGCACATGCATTTTAGTTATTTTAAATATCCCATTTATTAGAATCCTAATTACACACTGATCTGGTTTTAAAATAATTGTTGACCTACCACTATTTGTCTGGTAAATGCTAATTTAAGCATAGTATTTGATGTTAAGTGTTATAAACTTTGTTAAGGTGACAAAATATGTTGTTGAAGACATTTTGGGGGGTACTGAAATTAATATCATTAAGCATTTTGAATTTGCTGCAATAAAGGTTTATTGCTTGTTTTTAAAATATTTAATATAACTGCTGAATAATGCCCCAAAGGTGAAAATCAAATTGTATTGTCAAATAATTCAGACTATCTTAAATGAAGACCCTATATGCAATGATGACCACAGTCTTTGTTTTTGTCATTAAAATTTGTAGTTACTATATGAAATACTGGGATGCACATGACATTTTCACACATACATATTACTGAACCTTTATCATAGGTTCTGGAAATCTCGAGAAGGAAAGGAAATGATTAGATGGAAAGTGTCAAGGTTCATGGCTATCAAAAGTCCAGAGTAAGTATATAAGAATGTGAGTGAACAAGGATACTATTCAATATGGGTGAATTGTACCCCCATATTTCTTTGAGCTAGCTTTATTTCAGATACCTTGAGAAACACTGATGATTGTGGACTGAAAGACTGGTTTTGAGGTTTGTAAGCAAGGTATTTCATATTGAGATAGAAGTTGGAGGCTGCCAGGGGGTATGAAAAATCAAAGAGTAGAAAGAAAAAAAGAGGGAGTTCAGGGTGAAATCACTGCAATAATTACAATGTAAGGGAGTGAAGATAACGGAGAAAGAAATAAGAGCTGAAATAGATAATGTAACATAAGTTTAGCCTGATCTATTTCTACGGGGGTAAGAATTAAATATAGAATGATTTCATGCAAATGTGACTGTCTAAAGGGATGAGAAAAGGACAAGTCAAATGGAAACTCATTGGGTAAAGAAATTATCAGTTTGAAGAATCTGTGGTCTTAGGAGTTTCTTAACCTTGTACAATAGCACATTTCTCAAAACCATGGAGTCAGAGGAAGGTACAGGAGAAAGCTCTTGACTTTCAATGTTGGTCTAAAAATTTTGATATTCTTTTCCACCATCAACTTGACAGATGCCATGCATTGCAGCAATATTAAAACCATGCCCAGTTGGTTTGTCTTTCAGTACTAATCGGTTGACCAGTAGTCAAAGTTTTGGGTTTACTCTGGCTGTGTTTCCTTTTTATATGCTTTTTTATATGTTCTCATTTGACTTAATACTGCTATGAGAGCATGTGTGTAGACCATGTGAACCAAGAGCAATATGTTCTTGTCTATGCGTGCTCAAACCACTAGCCAGGTGAGGGTGGGTATCGTCAAAAAGAAGAAAGTTTCCCAAAGGTAGAAACAAGTGGCAAAGACACAGATGTACCGCTGAGGGGTGCACGATGATCAAAATACATTTTTTACTTAGTGTTGCATTTGTATTTCCCTGAACATACCAAGCTAGGAATAATGAAAAAGATAAGAAATAAATTTAAATCACATTCAAATGAAAAACCAAATTTGGCATAACAATTGAGCAGAGTGCTACTTAAAATTTTTTAAAGTAAACAAAGAAATAAATCTGAATGTTAATCTTTACAAGCTTCCATAATGCGGAGATGATTCCACATGTGCACATTGTTCAGACTGTGGAGGAGGACTTCTGGGCTAACTGCCAACTGCTATTAGAACGATTTTCTCCTCAATCACTAGTTCAGGCACGCGTGGTATCACAATGCATAAATAGTAACACAAGCAGGAAACATGAGACAACCCCCCTTCTTGACTTGATCATCCTGTTGGAATAAGTGCTAAGAGGAATTAATTTCTAGAGTCCTACTTATCTTATAGTGACCCAGACAACTTAAGAGAGTATATAGGAAAAGCGGTTGATCAATGGTGATTAAGTTAAAATGATATCTTTAAGCAACATGACCCCTTGGTTACACACAGAAAGCTGGTCAGAGAAGAGAGCTAACAATTCTAGATACCAACCTTTATCAGTTAACGGGTTCCACACTCTATATTGTTCTCTATACTTTTTATCTGACTTAACTGGAAAGCTTTGTCCCAGTGTGAGCTTGCCAGAACAGAGAATGAGGGACTCTGGAGAGTTCCCTGGAGAGGGCTAGTACTTGGTTTAATAAAGGGTAAGACGCAGGACTCCTGTTTCAGGAAGTCAGCGGGAACAGTGATAGAGTCCACATGAAATTCACTATTCTTCTCACTTCTAAATCTTTAGGAAGATACTGTCTGTTCTCCTGAGTGGAGAGTTTGTTCTCTGAATACTGCTGACAAAGGCTCTTTTAACCTCACACACTTTGGAGTTGATTGCTCGAATTCCAAACTGATCCTTCTGTTTCTTAAATGGTAGTTTAGTGGGCATCAAATGTTATACAAATAAATAGAATTAGGTGCTATCAGTATTTCTCATGAGTACTTAGGTGACAGAGATTTAGTTATTATTTGCATGTACAAAATGTATAAAAATAGCCACTTTATTCACTATAATTGGTTAATATTTTCAACTACCTAAAATATGTAGAAAAGGAAACAGTGAAAAGATTAGCTATAAAATTCCAAAACCAAGATTTAATAATTGTAAGTTATATCTGCACAGGAACTTATATTCCTCTCCTACCTTAGATTTGGTATTGAATAAAATGATCTGTAACAAGACAACAGGATGGGTTAGCTGTTGAAAGCTCTTGCCATGCAAAACTAGTGACACGAGCTTAAGTTCCATCCCTGGAACCCACATAAAGATGGGAGGAAAGATTCAACTCCCATTGTCGTCATGCCTTCTTGTGTGTCTTGTGGCACTTGGGCATCCAGGCTCACATGTACTCACCATGCACAAAATACACAATAATGATAAATACATCACTTTAAAGTGATTTTCAGGAATATCACTTTGGGATTAGAAATCGTACTGAATTAAGAACGGAAGCTTGTTTCTCTTAGAAATGAAGACTCCTCTACACAGCATGAAGCCCTTTTGTGTGCTTTGGTTTTCATTATCTAGCAGCTTAAATTAATCTTGAATGACATACAACATCAAGAGTTAAGTGTTTCATTTGTATTTTAGTATTTAATTAAAATGTACTGTCTGTAATTATGTTTATAAGCTTCTTATTTTGGAGCGAATTTTATATATGAGTATACTCTATTTACCCTATTTTTGCATCATTTTCACCAATACCTTTGTGTATCCAACTTTTACTCATTTTCAGATTTAAGCTCACTTCTTCGGTAGTTATACAGAAGCGTTCTAGTACTGCAAGAAACAGTTTATTTGACGAGAGTTGAGAGCTATACTTATCTGTGGTCAGAAGGATAAATTAGAATACAATTAAAATTGGGTTAGAATCCATTCATTGATGGCCCTATGTACATGAGTTTAGGGAAAAGCACTTGAGATGAGATAATCTTTCAGGAGGCTTGTCCCTGGAGAAAACCTGTTTGCACTTCTCTTAGCAGGAGAACTGGGCAGCTCTTCATGTAGAACTGGGAAATTGTAAAATTTCCCTGATCCCAAGTAGCCTGTTCACACATGTGATCATTATGCAAACCTAGTTTAGACCACAAAAATGCTAAGATTTTATGAGTTTGACATCCCTGCCATGTCTAGAAAACACTCTTACATCTGATATCTGGGTCACTAGCTTTTAGGCTTTCTGTAACCTTGTACATGATGTCCCCTAAGACTTGTTATAGATGTACTAATCAGGTCTGTGCACTCCATGGTCACTTTGACAGTTGTGTATCTCTGTAGTATCCCTCCTCTTTTGTAAAGAAGCTTTTCTGATGAGAGTTGAGAGCTATATCTCTCATTGGGTATATGGATAAGATATAGTTAGAAGATAAATGATTTAAGAAAATAGTAGTTATAAGAGTTTCTTCTCTTGGGTTTATGACTTTGTAGCTATGTTCTCAAGCACACATACACGCACACACATTCATAAATTTTTTATTAAATCGATACTTTAATAGCTAACTCCTGGGATGATGTGACAGAATCTGAAAATCCCACATGGAGACCCTTGCCATCCCTGGGGAGTGGAGGGGGATTGGAGTGGGGTGAGGGGTTGGGAGGATTGAGGAGGTGGGAGAGGAGGGGAGGGAGAGAGAACTGAAAGTGACATGTGTAAAAGTTAAAAAATATAAAAATAATAGCTAACTCCTCTTAAACATGTTCAGATGATACTTTTGATTTCAGAAATCAGTTTTAATTTTCAAATACCTGTTGAAAAGAAAGTGTCAATATACACACATTTTAATAATATTTACTTGAATAGTCATTGTAACTATCGTACATTTAACCCATATTTAGCTAGTAAGGAAATTTGATTGGCTCAAAGTCAATTATCATGGAAGTAACTTCAGTAACATAGTTCCCTCTACAAAACTATATTACTCCTTCTCCTACACCTTCGGACTATGATTCATTACAATGATTTTATTATCATAGTAAATCAAAAGTATAAGTTATTGTCAAATTGTCAAGAAGTATTTTGATGTAATTTTTCTTTAAATATGTTTTGCCACAATAAATACTGATATCTGTTTGAGCCATTTATTTACAATTCTCCATGCTAGAGTTCTCTAATTTAAAATTAATGTCTTTTAATAAGAACCATGGCAATTTAGAAAACATTACTGATCTGAGTTTTCAAAGAACTTTTGAAATATATTTGTCTCTGAATTAAAATACCAAGAGATTTTTAAACAATAATACAGAGAAAGTATATTATTAAACATAGTCATATTTCTCCAAAGTATTCTTAAATATATGGGGGGTCGAGACAGGGTTTCTCTGTGGCTTTGGAGGTTGTCATGGAACAGTTTAGTCTTGAGCTCACAGAGATTCGCCTGCCTCTGACTCCCGAGTGCTGGGATTAAAGGCGTCTTATATATTTTTTAATTTTCTTATTTTTTTAACATCACTAAGCACTTTTTTAACCAAAATTTCTAGGTATATTGAAGAGGCAATTACATATTATTGTTTTCATGATCACATTCACAGTTCCACCATTTTGTTGATTTCAATAGTCTTTCATTGAACAATTAATTCTCTTTGCAACAGACCCCAAAGTATCAGTTGAAGTAACACAATATTCACCAGAAAATGGAACCTAAATGTTTTAAAGAAAAGTAGAGAAGTCATATGTCATACATTTTCTGTATTTAAATTTATTTGATAATGGCATCTTGATTATTCTGTTCTTGTGTCCTAATACTATGGAACTCAACATATACATAGAATGCAGATTATCTTTATTCATGATGATGATGTACAATAAATCTCTACAAGATTAATCTCTTACCTACTTACATTGTAAACACCCTAATGAAGGAAAAAGCTTAAGAGAGTGTTCCTAAAATGCCACAGATCTATGTCCTCAATCAAACACCTGCAGGTCATACCTTACTCACAGACAAACAGAGTGTTTCTGTAGCTTCAGGAAAATGCAAATAGATAAAAACTGTGTCTAGAGTTTTGGGGAAAAATATTAAGTACCACTCAATATTGCATCATTACCAAGATAGACTTGAAAAAGATTGCTCATTCTGGGCAGCAAATTTTTTTTTCTGTAGACCTACAGAACTGGCTGGTATAGGGAAAAAACTGTGAGGATAGGATCTGGGCAGCATTGTGTCACATTAACCCCAGATGCTACTGCAGTGTAGATGATTGTGGTTTGGCATCATTTTAATGTATGCAGGAAGGGACTCCCTTTTTGGCAAATGATTTGAAGTGGGAGAGAAAAAAATCTACATCGTTGCCAGCACAGACAAGAGGTACCTTTTCTATGTGAGGCTTGCTGTGTTTGGAAGATTGTTTTCTATAACAGGGATTCTTAAACATTTACCAGTGACCTCCTTTTGAATGGAATGTTTTTATTTGTCTCTGTATACTAAAATATACAAAACAATACACAAATCAAATAGTTACTGATAGCATGTCAGGAAGAAGTTTCCTTTATAACATTTATTGTACTAAAAGGAATTTTAACATTTACTAAGACAAAAGCAAATGTGCCTTGTAATGTTGATGTGTTTAATTATTTTCATAAAGAACTAAAACTTGGATGACTATCTCACATTGGAGGAAATTTCAAAGTCTAAAAATAAATTCATGACTAGGGTAGTTCCACCATACCAAACTCCCAATTTACAGAGTTTATGTAACAGTACAGTAGGGGTGCACAATTTTCATGAAATTTGTTTGCATTAAGTCCTTCACAGGGTACACTTATTATAATATAGGATGCAATAATAGTTTTTGAAATTAACTTTATCAATCTTAACTCTACATACAATAGCATGCGGAACCTATTGATCCAATTTTTCATTCTTTGCAAAGACTCCAAATAAGCCAATCTCAACTATTCATTAGGAAAAGCCACTAACAGAAGGTAGCATGAAAACTAGAATACCATACATATTAAGAAGAATGAGACCTTTTAAGGAATTATAATCAGATTGGTAAAAAAATTATACTAAGCAGTAGAAAGTAGCAATCAGGAAAATTTTCGTGAGGAAGGTAAGGACAATAAGGATCATGAACTATATATGAGCGGGCCTTCTGACACACAGAAAAACATGAAGAACGAAGTGTGTAGTGTCGAGAGATGCATAGGCAGTTAAGACTGTGTACAACTCTTGCAGAGGACCTGCATTTGTTTCTCGGCACCCGTACAAGATTGATAACAGCCAATCTTATATCTCCAGCTCCAGGAAGATTTGAACCTTCTGACCTCCAAGGGCACCCACATTCATGTGCTCATGCCCTAGCACAGACATATGCAAGAACCAAAACGGTTAAAAGAATAATAGAAAGTGTGTGAATTGAAGAAATGAACCAGCAGAGACAGAAATGAAATGGTGTGCCCAGAGAAACACAAGAATGAAACAACAAGACCCTAGAGATACAAAGTCATGCCTATGTTTTACTAATTGATGAAGGGTGTGATGTTGTAATGTGAAAAGGTACTTAGAAGGTATCTGTAGACAGATCACCCAAGAACTAATTGAAGAGTCATAAACAGTTTGTTCGTAAATACAGCTTTTCTTATCATCTCAGGGCAGACAATCACTAAGTAAGGTTCTATGTGCTGAAGGGAAATTGGACAACCATTTATCAATTTTACTGGTTAAAACACTAAACTAAATATTGTAGTCGACATTTTATTGTTATGGAAGACATCAATTCCAACCTTAATATATTTTGAATATACTAGGAAATACAAAATGCAGGGGAGAAAGTGCCATTACATGTGCAGACATGAATGCAAAAAAGTAAATTTTTGGTATAGTCAGGGTCAACAGAGAGACCAGGGAGAACTTCAAGGAACATATACTTATGTTTAACCCTGCAAAAAGAACAGAACTTTGATAAGTCCAAAAAAAATCAAAGGATATCTCAGGGTGACAAGGGGGACATTCGCATGGTACAGGAAAGCAAAGTATAAGTGAAGCTAAAAAAAAAAAAAAACAGAGTGTAGGTATAAGTGAGCTCCCTCCTCCTGCCACCAGCGTTAGACAAAAACGGAGAGGAGAGGGAGAGCAGAGAGGATGAATTGAAAGTATAATGATATTCTATATTGGAGAAAGATCATAAGTGACATTATGTATCAAGAAAAAAGTACTATCCCCAATACACAAAGTCTCAGGAAGGAAAAGGAGAAGTCTCTTGCTCGGGTTGTTCTATCAACAAGAGAGCTCACTGTTGCCTTGGGTAGCACTGTGAAGTACACTTGTTTGCTTATCGGAGCACAAACTCAATCAGCCATTCATGCATTCAGTAAATAGAGATCTGCAGTCTACCATATGCCACCGCATGGGCCTGATTCAAATAAAATGAACAACTCAAATAATGAGAGCTTACAGGCTATTGAAAACAGGTGCTAAGAAAGCAATGCACAATGTGTCATAAGAAACTGTGATAATTTCCCTGAAAGTCCCTTATAACAGGACTTCATTTGGTTTATGTTTTAAGGCAAGTCCTCAAAAAGAAAAGGATGTCTTACTTAAAATATGAACGACAGAAGACAGGGAAGAAATAATCTATCTGTGTAGTATATTGTGACAAGTTTAACGTCTTTCAAGGAGAAAGAAGATTTTGAAGAAAAAGTCAAGAATTCTGAGAGCCATGTCTGAGAGTGGGGGTCAAAGGGTTTGTGAATGCCCAGGGGAGTGACAGGATACATAGGTGCCTAGAGAAACCCAGTTTTATTGGCTGGTTTTAGTGTTTGTAATGTTTACAATCTCTGCAAATGTTTAACCTGTACAGCAGTGTGTAATCCAATCTATATACCACACTCTGTAGGAATTCTGCTTGAGTTTACTCCTGGAAGTTAAGGATTGTCTATAGTAAAAGACAGGGTTCTGAATAAGGAACATCACACAGCTTTAAGAAGCACTGAAGGAATTTCGGACTTCAAGGTATCTATTTCCAAATAAGAAGCTTCAGTAATTTCAGACTTTTGGCAATGGGAAGAAGCTAACATTACTTTTCATAGTTACTTTTGCTTTACTAGAATAATATATTTTATATTTCAGAAAATTGAATGAGACATGAAACATCTTTCTCTGATGTAGTAAGTTGGGGGAAAAAGGACTCAGGAAAGGTAGAGCTATCCCTCCCTGTTTCACACCCATGATGCTCTTCAATGAGTCTTTGATAGCTGTGTCCTGTAATCAACATTTCAACCGTAGGCTCATTTTTAAAGTTAAATTGAGATAAATGTCTAGTGATAAAGGCAGAACTTAAGCAACCCAGTCATAGATGTCCTCTATGATTCCAACTAAAATATAAACTTTCATTCGTGTTTTAGATATCTTTCTGAAAACTTACTTCTTTGAGAAGGTCGCCAGCTGTCAGCTTTGAGGTGACCAGGGAGCCAAGAATAAGCATGAGGCCCTGCAGAAGGTCTAGAAAGCAGTTTCAAAAAGGAAACTTGTTCCTTTCTTGTTTTCTAGCTGGCCAGCTTTCCTCTTTTAATGTAATATATTCTAGTGCATCAGTACATAGCATATCATGGTGACCCTTTTTCCTTTTGAAAATTTGACTGACACAATATATATGTACATATATATATGTATATACATCCATTTATGAAAGCAACAATGGGAGGGAGAAGACAAAGGGAGAGCTTTCATTCTCTGAGGACATTTGAGTATGTGGTCATTCAACTCAAGAGGACCACTGGAACAGGAACAGGTCACAGGGTGAGGCAGTGCAGAAGGCAGGAACTGCAAAAAAAAAATAGTGTCTAGAAAACCCAGTAATAGTTCAGGGTGGACAGGAGCTTTGTGAGCAAACTCAAAACCAGAAGGAGTAAGATTCTAAGTCTTCAGCAACTACATTATTTTACTGAGTCAACGAGGAGTAATTGATTGTTGCACATCAGGTTCTGTGTTAGCAGAAAAGGAGAGGAAATGCAGAAGCTGTGTTGCAGCCACTAGCAATCATGGCAGAGGACAAATACGATGAAAGAATAAACTTAATACAGGGTAGCATGCATTTACAGTATTTTTTAAGAATATAGAAGAATGACATATAATTTCATTGAAGAGAGTTCTTCGAAATTTTCAGATGAGGACACCTTGATATTGAAAGATGTAACCAAAAGAGGAAATACAGTCATAGTGCCACCAAGCACTGTGTAGTGTGGTAGCTTTAACCAAAGCTGAAAGAGACTGAGCAATAATCTGGGG
This sequence comes from Mesocricetus auratus, assembly GCF_017639785.1. Lineage (NCBI taxonomy): Eukaryota > Metazoa > Chordata > Mammalia > Rodentia > Cricetidae > Mesocricetus > Mesocricetus auratus. Next base: position 25,302,231 of record NW_024429200.1, read on the forward strand.
AGTGTGAACTTTAAAGGTTCACTAAGTCTTACAATGTCTTATTTAATACACTATACTTTATTGTAAAAATGAAAGTACAAGAGAATGAGACTTTCTTAAGAAAGAAATGATGTGTAAGCTAAAAATAGTATACATAGTAATGTACTATATATGCATAGGTACTAATATATTTACAAATATTTATATGAGGGTAATATATTACATATATTACCATGTAATAAATTACATTCACACTCATATTTGTACACATATGTAATAATGTATATTATATGATGATTTTATGTTTATATACAGATATATTTCAAAAGTTCCAAAAAGCAAAATCATATGGAGCAGTTGGGAAACCACAATTGTCTAGATGAAATATAAATGATTATATTTATTTTGAAACCTCTAGAATCAAATGCAGCATCCTGAAAGAACTAAGTAAACACTCTCCACTGAGGTACATGGACAACTCCTCACCAAAAATATAGAGGTCAACTGACTGGAAAGGCAGCACTTATATACTAGAATTTGGTTCTGGATGAGATGGTCATCTGCAGTGACTGAACAACGTCAGTGATTCAAAAGAGACTCATGGGAGGTGAGAAGTTTGATAGCATTCAAACAGAACAGCTGTAGGATAAGCATCTGTTTAAAGTATCAACTATTAATAATGAATTTTGTAATAAAAAGCTATAACTGGATCTCCACGAAGCTTTGAGTGGCAATCACAGCAGAGAAGTACAAAGGGGCACTGCCATTCAAATCTATTATTATGATAGCTGCAACCATGGACATGGAAGGTACTGCCTATGGGTATTCCCAGCAGAAGAGTAATATTACATGGACAGTATCTTTGAGAAGAGCTACCCGCAAACAGTTTGGCAAGACCTGAACAAAGATAAACAAGAAAGAATCAGAAGAGGTATATGAAGACCAAACAGGATGGATGCAAATATTCTGAATCCATGAGTGATAAGAACTAAAAATGACCTCCCCAAAGAACTCTGTTCTTGTAGTTAATCTTAATAGCATGGTATTGTTAGTTGCTACTAAAATTGGCCATGTTAATGCCTGGGCAGATGGTAGAGCACTTGCAAGGCAGCCATGAGGACTGAGCTCAGAGCCTCAGTAGTCACACAAAATACTGCAGGTACAATAACCTGCTTGTAATCTCAGGGGCTGAGAGGAGAGCATTGGGGACAAGCTTGATAGTTAGTCTAGCTGACCTTTAGGAGCTCCAGGTCCAGTGAGAAGTCATAAAAAAGTCAGTAAAATAGAGGATGACACCTAATATCACCTTCAGGTCTCCACAGACACACATATTAACACATAGCCTCTCACTCTCCATATAAGTGTCTGTAGTGTGCAAACACACATACATGCATTTCTACAACTCACATAAGTAAGAAAAAAGATGAGAACTTTTAAATGAAAATATTAATAGTAAGAAAGGATCTTTTGACTTAATTCCTTCAGATAATTTGTGTTCTGTTCTGTTTTGTTTTATTTTTGGATTGCTCCTATTATGCACAAATTCTGAGAGACTACAAATGTAATTTCCCATTTCTAAAAACAGAGCAAGTAAACAGCAAAGAACATGGTAAGGAAGGGGAGGGTACCAGTGGGAGCATTGACTCGTTTCTACTGAGATATCTTTATGCTACTGTTCAGAAAGTAAACCCTATTCTGCTTGCTTGATTGAGGAGACACTAGCTTATCCCCACTAATCACTTTTCTTTTGATCTGATGCTCACTGTTAAACAGTTATGGTGTTGGTTGGGACTTCTTTTAGAGGCAAGTGAGGGGTCTAAAATGAATTGAATTCAAGCAATATACTTATGTAAATGGTGCTTGTATTTTTCTATGAAAACTCAAAGCCAGATATTCAAAATAAGTATCACATTTGTTTTGACTGCCAACTGAAAACAGACCACCACCATTTGTCCTTCCAGAAGTAGCCAAGCATAACAAGAAACATAAGCAACCCCCAAACCACACATAAAACAAATCCTAAGGAATGTATGCAGAAGCTAAATAAACAGTGGAGGTCACCAAACACATGCACTGTCAGGAAAAGGGGAAAGAAATCTATGGAAAAAGAGAAACCACCTGCCAATTTCAAATAATTCAACTCCAGGAAGTAACTGCGGTGAGCCTCCTTGCTGATCTCAGACAGTCACCACTCAGACTCTCTGGACTTTGAACATTAGCAAAACAATCTCAAATTTCATGTAGCACAGAGCTTAGCACGCAGGTGTTATAATCAAGATTTCAGTTTAAGCAGTGTCCTTGCCCTATTTAGAAAGCTGTGGCTTGTTTGTGGTGTCTCAAATTTTGTAAAAGCAAAATGAAAATCGTCCAGCCGATTCTCTGTTCCCTTTATGTCCAACAACTCTATTGCATTTGTTAAATTACTTCTGAAATTGACAGGAACTCATTATTTGACATTTCTCCCTATAATGTGGAGAGAAGTAGGAAACAGACCAAAGTCTTGAAGGAGTTTCAAAATAACTGATGCATATTTTTCAGTGATGCTTGACAGTTTATTAATTCAAAGCAGTTCCCAGGAATAGAGGAAGCATTAGTTCTGCCATTCACCAGAGTGTTATTAGTACATAGTGTTATTGCAAAAGTTTGATCAGTGAAGGAAAAACAAACAAATTTAAATATTTGAAATATTTTGAAGTAAATTTATTGGCAAAGTCTGCAGTAAGATGAGATGATGGGAGGCTTCACACTGAAGCAGGTATGACAGACAACAATCTGGGTGATGAAGGGTGTATTTTGTTTGAGCACAATTATCTGGAAGCCTCTCTTAGCACTAATGTCCCAGGGTTTGAAGTTCATGTAACAGAGGCTGAGTGTTGATGGCTCATGCTTTTAATCCCAGCACTCAGGAAGCAGAGGCAGGTGTATCTCTGTGAGTTTGAGGCCAGCCTGGGCTACAGAGCGAGTGCCAGGATAGGCCCCAAAGCTACACAGAGAAACTCTGTCTCGAAAAACCAAAACAAACCAAACCAAAACAAAAGATGCTTCTGGGTGCAGGTCAATGACAAAATTCTAATGAATTTAATTTGGTATGGGTGAAAAAAATTTCATCTTGGAAAACAGCGAGGACTCTATCAGAGTAGATCTCAGGAAGGAAGTGTTTTGAGATCTAGATTGGAAAACAGGAGATCTGGTCACTTATACTAGAAATGTCTGAGCCAGACCAGGTGAGAGTTGCAATAATAGAACAAAGTGCTGCTCAATAACTAATGATTCCTTAGTTATTTTCTGAGACAGGGGTCTGAGGTTTAACTGTGAGCCTACTATCAAGGGAAGAAGGAGTAAGAAACCACTAGAAAAGCCCAAATACTTCTTTTTACCTACACTGGAGCTGTATCTAGTGCTAATAAGGTTCTTAGGAATGGATACCACAGAAATATAGAAATATAAAATGAACTGAATAAAGAGCAATAATGAAAACACTGACTTGAACCCTACAAATGTCATAACATCTTCCAGACTTTGGTACAGATAATGGTATCCAATGGTTGGTTAGAGTTATATACCTGGAAAGTAGTTATCTGTGTCCTCTGTAAAAGGCATTCTGGGACAATAATGTTGACAGAGAGCTATGTCAGTAGGTGGTCTCAGTCCTTATAGAGTGCTTTGGCTAAGCATTCTTGACTTTAGCTCGTGTATTTTTGAGGCTTAGTCTTCATTATTCCTAATGTCATCCCTTAAAATCAAGTAACGTATGTTCTAGTCATGAACAGATTCCTCAGCATCCCAACCAGTTTCATATGACTGGAAATCCCTTTACAGGAGTTGTCTTCTTGAGCACATGAGATTTAAAATTTCACTACATTGCTAATAATTTCTATGTCTCTTAAACCACTGTTCCTTTACTTTCACCCACAGTGAACAGTGGGTGAAAGCTGCAGTTAAAAACCATGCTAATGCTTCCTCCTGTCAGCCCTGCCACCTGAGGCAGTCAAGAGAGCTGACCCTTCTCCTTACTGGCTGCAACCTCTTGAAAGCTGGCTATGAACCTCTCCTGGGCAGAACGGTAGTGTTGGCCCTGATGGTTCAGGTGTAGGAGGAGATCTGACCCTGGGGTCATGAAAGCAGAAGCACCTGCCCTGCTCCTTGCTCCTTGCTGCAAAGGGTAAGCTAACTTTAGCAGTGCAGAAGAAATGCCCCAGATGGTAAGGACTGGGGAGAGCCAGTGGGCTGAACAGCACTGAAATTACCCAGGCCCAGTAACAATGTTATGATTTAGCACACACCAACATCCATCCCATCTATGATCTTCTGGAACAGAGGTAGGAGATTGTCCTCCAGAGCCAAAGGCACAGGATTTCTACGACGCCGGGCAAAAAGAGGATATCCAAGTAGAGTCCAGGGAGGGTCCATTATTGATGATGTAGTAGAAACCAGAGGCCTCAAACCAAACCAATGACTCTTTGCAATGAACATTTGCAAAAGAGATATATCAACCAACAAGTATACTGTGTGACTCACTGCGTCACGTGATAGTTTCTATGGAGAGATTTTTCTTTATTTCATTTTGGTAAGTAGGTAACAAGGGCAGAGGGCCAATACAAAGGGATGTGGAAATAAATGGGAATGAGATGCAAGTTTGCTAAGCTGGGCTTTGGTGGAAATAATACCTTGGTCTGTCATATGAGATAAGTTGATTAAAGAGAAATGTAAAAATTCCATGGTGTGATAGAACACTTTACCAATGAATTGATGCACTGGTTACAATATTGTATGCCTTTGACAAAACTCCTAAGTTAAAAGAGTACCTATTTTAAATACTTTGCAATGATAGGCCCTCATTCCCTCTCCCATCCAGCCTGGAAATTCATATTCAATGATCTTTATAAAAAATGTATGACCTTGTGGGTATACTTTGGATTAGATATTTTTACATAGTAATCAAAGTATATTGAACTTTGAACAACAAAGCTATCTATTACAAGCTGATATTTTATATGTAGTAATGACACCCATGCATTTACAGCATCATTAGAAATAATGACAGTAATTTTTTGTATCCACACACTTAAAGTGTCTAGTTTCATTCATCACTCATATACTTTGTAACCATATTTTGTCTATGGTTACTAATATGACAAAGGCTATAAAAATATAGATATAATTTATGAATTTAAATGTTTAGGCACATATCAGTATCCTTAAATATCAATTTCAATGATGTAGAAAATCATACCTTACCAGACTCCTTAAAAGTGTTTTTAAAATGAGCATTGAAAAATATACATTGCATTGAATCCTAGGCACATGTATTATAAGTCTTTGGAATAAACAGTATACTAAAATTTGACAGATAAAAGATAAACTCAGAAAAATGACAGTGATATATCTTCATGTATGTGAGGCATTCTAACATGGGGCTTCATCTCCAGACAAGGAATACTGATGTTTAGAGTACAAGACACTGCTTAAATCATTAATAATTATAGCAGCACTTCCACAGAAAATAAGATGCCCTATCCTCTCCACAACTTGTGGGTGGCGAATGCTTTTCAGATGAAACAGTGTCTATAACTGGTGACTGGAGAGGGTTAAATGGAAAGGTGAACATTGTAGCTTGGTAAGTTGTTTGGGTGTGTCTTCTATCAACTGAGCAATAAAAATTAGTAAGAGAGAGACTGGAGAGATGAGTAAGACATTTCAAAGAAATGTTTTGGTAAATCATTGACTTGACATTGGAACTAGAGGAAGGCTTGGCAAAAATACGGTAGGAGTTATAATGCCATTACCTAGAAATATGTCCGGAAATGAGAAGAATGACAGGAAAAGGAAGTAGCCTTCTGGAAACATCAAGATAGAAGGCAGATAAGGGAAGAGATTCCAACAAAGTTGCCAAAGAACAGTCAGAGAATAGCAGAATGAGAATTCGAATTGCAGGTGCCAAAGAAAGCATAAACTAGAGACCTAGGACTTATCAGTGGTCCAAAGGAATCCCAATAAGAAAATATCAATTAAGAAGTTCATTAATACTGAAAATTAATGGAGAAGAATCTTCAGGGAATTCTGAAGGACTATGTGAAGAAACTAGTGCTACACCACTTCATCTTGTGTTTGCAGAGACAGTGGCAGTATAATGGAGCATAAAGGAATTGAATAAGGAAAATATGGAAGATGCATGTATGATGAACCAGGTTCTGTTCCATGTGAATAGATTTCCTATCTCAGTGATAAAGATATTATGTCTTCTCTAAACTAAAAATAACAACAAAAAACCCCAACAACAACAGAAAATAATCTTAAATGCATGGTTCTATTAACCAACAACTGAAAAGGGCTTAAACCAGAATCTGTTCATCTCTAATTGGCGTCCTCCACCCCCTGCCTTCCTTGTCCATGATTAGCTTTTAAGAAATTAAAAATACTGTAAATAAAATGACATTCAGAACAATTTAAACAGCTGTCTCAAGTATTGTGTCATATTCAGTGTTATGTTTGTAAGCATCTGTGTCCACCTCCATGGTATACATGTTTGATCTGTCTAGTCTTCCAGTGTGTCAAAGAACCTTTGGATAAGTGTCATAGTTCCAGTGGCAACAGAATATCACTACATAAATTTGATAAGTGGATGTATGAATTGTTTATGAAACTCTAAAATCTAACTCAAGAACTATTAAGGCAGGTAAAATCAGTCATCTAAGGTAGTTCCTCCCACTGACATTTTTAAAAAAATGTCAAACACTAACATGAATGCATGGACAATTAAATATAAAAGCAAGCGAGATTGTCAAAGGGCTTGATTAAGGATAACTCATGGGAATGTCCTATGCTTGGATTAGGAAAGCAACGAACAATGCAGACTTAATGACTAACTTCATTTTACTAAACTGATATGGTCACATATACTTTATTTTTAAAAATTTTTATATTAGGCATATTAACTTCACTATGAATTACTAAAATACAAGCCTCCTCAAATTTTAACAAATACTCTAAGGTCATCTAATACTATAAGAAAGTAAGTTTACCTTTCAGATGGAAGTCACATGGAAACCATCAACTTTTACATCTCTAAAAAAGTATTTTTTCGTTACATTTACTTCTATTTAGTAGTCAAGCAAATATACATTCTATGAAAGAAACAGTACAAATGTTCTGAAGTCAAAAGACATGTTATTTGGGTGACAGGAGTATTTGCGCTTTTGTAAGTGGTTGATGGTGTTAGAATCAGTGACTCATTAAGGATTCATGGAGCTTTTTGGTGGCAGCTGGAGGGATACTGTTGGTATCACTTTCTAACTTTCTTATTTATTAAGATTTTAGTAATTACATCACTTCTCTTTCTCCTTCCTCCCTTTATCTTCCCACGTACCACTCCCCTTTGATCTCTTTCAATGAATATTCTTTTTATCTTTAGTTGTACTTAAATGTGTGTCTCTGTGTGTTTGTGTACTCCTAAATAAATAAGACCTGAACAATTCATGTAATGTTGCTTTTACATATATATATATATATACATATATATATATATATGTATATATATATATATATTCATGGCTGACCACTTGGTATTGGAAATGTAATTGGTGTGCTCTTCCCTGAGGAAGGCTGTTTCTCCTGTTCTCTACATTCCTTATTTGCCTGTAGTTCTTTGTCTAGGGATGAGGTCTCTTGAGCTTCCCCCCATCTATGTTAGCATGCCCACTGGTGTCATGCCTGTTCAGATCATGTTTATGTATTCATGTTGGATAGACATCATGGGTTTAGCTATTCTGACATTTCTAGGATTAAATATCACAGCAGATTTCCTGTTCCTTTAGTTCGTAGAACCCTTCTCTTCTCTTTCCCATAATGATTCCTAAGGCTTAGGAAAACACCACAGTGGCTCTGGTTTGAGAAGGGCCAAAAGTATCCACTCTGTATGTATATGAAGATATGGCTTTCAAAAACTTACATGTCATAACTATATATGCATATATATATTTATATACACACATATATATGTATATATATGTAAATATATATATATATATACTACCAACAAAGAACACCCTAACAAGCCCAACCCTGCATCTTTTGTAGTAATCAAATCCTTAGAAGTGTCCAAAAATTTCATGATAATTTTATTTGTATAAAGGACCATCATGTAAACAAAACAAAACACAACTCTTAGATTATCAATATACCTAAGATTTTAATTTCATCTACTTAAAGACCGTGGAAGAAAGATTGCTTGAACATAGAAGTTCCAGAAAATCCAGCTAAGACAACATAGCAAGACCTGTCTATATGAATAAATGAGTAAAAGAATAAATGAATAAATACATAGGAACCACCAATGTGTGAGGCTCCTATACATTTAGAATATTTTTAAAAAGGTGATTTAACAAAGTCAGTTTCCATTTATAATAAAACAAATACATATAGCCAGAGTTTCGAAATGATATTTAAAAATTATGTATGTCCATGAAGAAAATCTTTGTAAACACCATATTGTGGCAGTATAATTAGTGATAAATATTCATGTTAAACTGCTTATATGATACTAAAACTAGATTTTATACAAGTATTTCCAAATAGTAGTGCCCATATATATTTTGTGCCACTATCTAGCTCTTGGATAGTTCCAATGCAACAATTTAACTGAAAACAGAGTTCTCTACATTCATTTTCATTAATGCCTTTTTTTTTTCTAGAGTACTTACCATACTTTATTTTGCATATTAAGCAGTTACCATAAATCAAATGCTGCACTATGAACTTAATGCATTTTCTCCTTTTGGTTGTAAGCTCCAAGAGGGTAAGAATAGTATGCTTTTAATAGACTGATTAAGTTGAAAAGTAAGTAACAGAATGAAGCGCTTTCCTTATGATAAGAATAAGACTGGTGCCCAGCTATTTAATGGAGGCTTTTGAATTGGAATTTGCAAGTATTTGAGATTTGCTTATTTCCTCCATCATCATGGAACAAATAGCACAGCAAAAATTTCAACAAATCATAATTAGAGGATTGAAAGCTGATAACATTTAAATTAAACTCAAATCCAAATCTGTCTAGTTAAAAGTGAACATACTTACTTCTATTCTACAAAGGACCTAGGCTTAGAATATAACAAAATGAGTTAGGAGGTCATTTCAAAGGCATATTATTTCCTTGATAGTATAGTATTACTTGAAAGACTATACACAAAGTGCCCTCCAGATTCTACTGAAAAAGAGGTGACTTCTCATTATAATATTTCTCATAATCTTAAATATTATATTTAAAATCTTAAAACAATAATTTATGTTTTAAAACCCAATCTTCAGGCATTTAATAAGATATAACACTGAAACATGTAACAATATCTCATTGTGCTTAGAAAGAATATAGTTGTCCCTGTTAAAAATACTTCTGTTTAAATGAATACTTGTCTTTAAAAACATTGAGCAGCCGAACATGTATTTCAAATGAACTGAGACAATGAGTTCAAAAGGTCACGGATATACATTTTGATTATTTAATGCATTCCCTGAGAATATATTCGCTTCAACTATTCATTTGCTGTGTTCTTTTGGGGGTTTTATTGTGTTTAAAGAAGTTTTATTTTTTTAATCATAAAGAATTCTCATAGCTTTTTATTCTTTACGAAGCTGTTCTCAAACACATTATTTAACTGATGTGCATTACAGAAAATGTTTTGCTTTGGAAACACTTCAAACAAGGCAAATTCCACAGGAGACAGGGCTGCGGACTAACTCATCACAGCAATGTGACCTCTTGACCCAAACCTTCCAGAACGTGCATCACAAAAGCCCCTTGACACCTGTCATTTTCAGACATTAATAAAAAAAGAACTTATACAATAACAAAATACTGCTTGTGCAGAAAAATAGGAGATTACACACTTTATAAAATTTATACTTCACATCACCAACAAACACATTTTATTTTTGATATGCTTTTTTATTTTAATTTCCAGAAATAGTCTAATACTAAGATGTCAGACCTGATTATGTCTATGTCCTTACTATTCTGTCCCAACACAACTGCTGCTTCAGATGTCTAACTGTCTCCTAGTTCCATGAATAAGCCATCTACTTATGTTTTAAAAAATCACATACCAAGGGAGGCCATACACTTTTTGTCACATTTATTAAATGTTTATAACAGTATCTCCATAATGACACTGAGTTTCAAAGCAAATGTTTGCTTACAAAGCATTCTGGTATTTGCAAACAATTTAATGGTATATCTGAACTTGTATAATTAGCCAAAAAATCAAACATTTCAGCAATCAAAAAGTTTAGTTCTTCATGTATTTAATTTCAGGTTAATTAATAATTAGTATATACATATACACCTGCATGTTGTGTAGATAAATCGGTAGGTTAAATATATAACTGGTGAAATTTCTACTACTAATAATAGTAACGATGTTAATAATCAATGTTTATATGGACTGATTTGTAAAGTATTTTTTTAAATTTGTACATCCAATCGTACCTATTTATCTAGGCTTAACAAATAGCAGGTTTAAAGATATTCATTAGTGGGCCTGTTGCGATATACATATGTTTCAATGTAAAAGGAATATCACAATCTTGAATATCAACAGAGGTAAGCTTGTTACAGTTACAACAACAACAAAATCCTGAGGGAAGTGAATTGCATTACTGTATCATTGGCAGAGCAGAGAATAAGACAAATTCCTAAGAAAAAAAAAGATACTCAAAGACACGGGATGTGTCTTATAGTGAGGTTTGAAGGAAATCTAGCCTTAGACCCTGGAATCAGTTTCACATAACTAATCATCCAGTATGAGACATGGACAGACACTACTGTTCATAAGACTACATCCTAGCTAACTTTTAGGAATCAACTGTTCTAGGGGCAATTTTTCTGGGGGAGAGAACTTAACATTGTTAACACTCCACTTAACACTGTCACTTCATTACATTTAACATCACACACTGAAATTTGCCATTTATTGAAATAAATAATTGTTGGGATTCACAACTTAAAAATAAACAAATGCAAGACTTTATTTGACACTTTCTATAAAACAAATACAAATGTATAAGCCATATGTAACTAGATATTTGAAATTTCTTTACTCTATTTTTATTTGTAAAATTTTTGTAAGTATATTTTATAAAATAAGAAGTTAATTACAATAAGAACCGAAATATCATCCCGAGTATACACACGGACTTTGACTCCCATCCAACAATGTGAGGTACACTCTCACCCTGAACTCTTGGGGAAGGGTCTAGGCCCTGCCCTATATGAAATGACAGACTATGGACACCCCCATGGAGGGCCTCACCCTCCCTGGGGAAATGAGGGGATAATGGGAGGGTTGGGGGAGGACACGGTAGGAGGGGAGGGAAAGGGAGAGGGACCTGGAACTGACTTGTGAAGCAACCTTGTTTCTTATCTAAATTTAAACAGAAAAATAAATATAAATAAAAAAGAACAGAAATATCTGTGGTTTCAGTAAGCAAGACACTGTCCTACCTACATTAATACAAAGATCCATGCAGATGTCATGGCAATGGCACAAGGATGAGACTATTGTTCCAATTTTGGGAGTAGGAAAGCAAAGCATGAAAGTTTAAAGGAATGCATGACACTATCATTCACTTGTTGGAAACTTATTTAAACCCTGATTTTTATGTTCACATCTCACTGTAGTTTACCAGTGTGTTCCATTATTGTTCTTTTCCAACTCCTTTTTCTTCTAAAAGAAGTTTAGAAAAAATTGAGTGCATTTTGAAATGGAACTATTTTTTTCTGAGGGTTTCTCCGTAGTGCTTTGGACCCTGACCTGGAACTGGCTCTGCAGACCAGGCTGACTTCAAACTCACAGAGATCTACCTGCCTCTGCCTCACCTGTGCTGGGATTAAAGGCAGTTGCCACTATGCCCAGCAAAACTAACTTCTTAAACATACATCACACCATAAAAGAGCAATTAAAATAAAATTATAATTTCATAGTTTGGTGATCAGTCATGCCAACTTTACCCTCATAATTTACAGATAATGCAATGCTTGAAAATGGTGGTTATTTGATGACCATTTCTTATCTAGAGAGCAGAGTGGCTAAATGATTATGTAGCCTCAATTGCTGCATTACCAAATATTAACAAGAAAGACCAGACTCATCACTGTGTATGTAGCAGGCAAGAACATTTGAAGCCCCCCAAAAGGCATTAAATTCAACTCTAAATTTCATTTCCTCCTGTTTAAATTAGATTTTTTACGTTATTTAAATATAATTTTATTACACTTACTATATTACAGTGATACTTGAAATACAGCTATTGTATGAGACTGCCTGCTCCTAAGGTACAATATAAACCAAGGCTTATAACTCGGCTTTGAAAATTAGCTCATGAATCAAAGGACATATAAAGAGTAAACCTCAAACCCCATTCTTTATTTACCAGATTTGCAAGAAATCCATTTGGCTTTTATTAATATCAGCAGTTATTTTCAAAAATCAGATTTTGATTTTCTTACACTCATAACCATCTCATTTGTCAGAGACTGCTTTCTTAGCTATTTATATCATGCCACAACATTTACAACAGAAATACAAATCATAAAATTACCAATAATGGGACTTGAAAGCATTTTTCTCTGCAGTTTCACAACATACATTTATGAACTCTGCAACGAACTTGCCTATTTATAATTTATTTAATACTTAGTCTATAAGTAACAGTGAAAAGAGTAAATGCATTCTTAAGAAACACTTCATGAAGATTAACCTACATAGTCTTTTTAATGGGCTAGAATCACTCTGAATGTTTTTATTCTAGCTCCTAGATGCAGTTATCCATTTACATTCAACAAAAGGTATTGTGCCTTTGCCATGTGCAAAATCCTGGGACTTGAAGAAATGGTCCGTACCAGAACATGGATGTGAAGCAAATAATCATGTATTCTGAATGTTACAGATGTGATTAAATCGATGAGAATCTATGCTTGGGTGCTTGTGAGGGGTGTGCTTACAATACTTCAATAAAACGACTTTAAATCTATGTATGATCTAAAGGAAAAGTAGAAGTCCCATTTGCCTTGGGTGAAATGCTAAGGTACTAGGAGAAAAACTTCAAGAACCTGTCAGAAACAAGAGAGTACAATGGTAAATTTGGACTACAGAGAGTTTCAGTTTGGCTGAGAAGGAAGAGGTCAAGAGACTAAGCTACAGAGAACAAACCAGGACGGAGAGAGAGTACGGCCAGGGGGAACCTGGAGGGAACCCTATAAACTTTTTCTGGCACAGTGGACATTATTCCAAGTGTGCAGATGAGACACACAGATGAAAAGTGAAATGCCACAGTCCAATTTGGATTTCATTTAAATGATCTGAAAAGACAGGTGAAACCACACGGGGGAGGTTGTTGAAAAATCTAGCAGAGGAGGATGTAGAGTAGTCATGGCAGTTGGGAACGTGGGGAACAGACAAATTCAGGTATTTAGAAATAGAGTTAGAAATGACTGATAACAGACTGCCGTAGAAGAATGGGAAAAGCACAGAAGAGAGGTTTTATCACGCTTTCATCTTGCGTGTCATGGAGAAAAAGGTAAACAATCAAAGAGTTGTTCTCGGGCTGAAGAAATGATGACATGCTTGGGCTGATAGATTCATAAAACAAGACATTCCAATAAAAACACTGCGAATACTGTTCCAATTTTACTTTTGTTTATTGGTAAACTTTTAAGTAGGAGCTTGCCTTTAAAGAGAACTATTAATATTAGTTTCAAGATGTTATAAAGAAAACTCTCTAGCATTTAGATAAAAAGTTACAGATTCATGTTATTTTAATGAGCTTTTTTCCTCCTTTTTTCCCTACATTTTTAATGCTGAAATCTCCATATTATCTTATTTTGGAGAAAATGAAGAAATACAGTTAATTCTAAGACAGTATAAGCTCCAAGATGGGAGATACTGTCTACATATAGATTCCCAAATATTCTTAGAAAAAACTAATAAATTATTGAAATAATTAAAATGTAATATACTTTTTATTTATACATAGTCTGAATAGTATATGTACTATTAAAAGTAATATATTACATAATTTAAAAATATTTTATGTTAATATATTTTAGTACTACAATTATAAAAAAATTCAGTAGCAATTAGGAAAATTACTAATGAACTGTATAGAAAGACAAGTGTAATTCTACCTTGTAGGGACTGTAAAAATGCAATTAAATCATTGATGGTTTTTAAAAACCATTGAAATCATCTAAAGAAAAAGGAAAAAACGCTTATGATACAAATGTTTGCATTTAAAGGTATATCGAAATTATTTTGAGAAACTAAAATTTTGATCATAATATAAAATTATGGAGGTTAATTTTAGTATATAGTAAAATGAATTCACAGCAATGTGAATTTCACAATGATGTGAAATCTAGTTATATGATCAAGTTGGTTATTGCATTTACACAAGGTGTTCTCTGTGAGTGAGCAACACTGTTTGCAGAAAGAGAGGGGTAAGGCTGGAAAGAACTCAGCAGGCATGACTGCTAGCAACCCTTATAAGCAACCTGAGTTGATACCCAAGGCTCACAAGGCAGCAGGTGAGAAGCAACTCCTGCAAGTTGTCCTCTAGCCTCTACATGCCTTCTGGGCAAGAATGCCATTCCCTACTATAAATAAATAAAAAGTTAAGAAACATTTAAATAAAATAGGAAACCTTAATATTTTGATGGAGTATCTTGCAAATAAATACTGTATATTTTTGGGGGGAGATTTCTTAAAACTTCTTGAGAACTACTAATACATAAGTATATAAAATGAATATTATTATGACAACCTAAACCACTGTCATTTTATATCAGATTATTTAACATCAAATTAAAATTGAAACTTTCTGTTATTTTAGTAACAAGATTTTTGTTAAAATTAACATAATTAACACATGTACTATTTTATTACTTTATCTTTTTTATGATATTTCGAGACAGGTTTTCTCTGTATTGTTTTGGAGGCTGTCTTGGAATTCACTCTGTTGACCAGGCTGGTCTCGAACTCACAGAGATTCACCTGCCTCTGCCTCCTGAGTGCTGGGATTAAAGACGTGAGCCACCAATGCCCGTATAACCCAAATTTTTCCTAGCATTGTGGAAGATCAGTACAGTGTTTTTTGGTCTTCCTTTTCAAAAATTTTAAATAAAATAAAAACTTGAGATCTCAGAAGCGCGTAGCACTAAAAACAGACATAAAAGGAAAGGAATTGTGGAGCTGGAGCTGGTCTTCAGCCACATGCCCTTGAAGGCCCATTTATGTCTTCATTAGAAAATGCTCATCACAAAACTTTCAAGACTTGGTGCTTGCAGGAAATCACTTGCTATTTACAGGCAATTAGATGGAATAAACTCATTTTCTTAATAAGCATCTTCAATTCCTCAAAATGTTATGAGAAATGCCAAAGGCTTTCCTTAGTTAACCTATACAATGATAATCCAAAGCACATCTGCTAAACGGCATTTGTTACCCAGGATGTTTGTTGGTCAGGCAACTTGAGCAGCTAAAGAAATCTATGGGGTCTGAATTTTAGCAATTCTTCTAATTTCAAATGAACAAAATAAAGGCTTATATGAATTAGAATAGCTGAGTAGAGAAAATAGGCTACTGTTTATAAACAACGGAAACATGCCCCTCCTAGGTTTCCAGAGGACTATGGTGTTGTCCTTTTTTATTTTTAATAGTGCGAAATTCTTTTCAAAGTAACTAGTCTATTGTAATTCTGGATATTCAAAATAAAGAGTTCTCCCTACTTGTTTCATCTTCCCATTCTTTCTTTTGTAAAATATATATTTATTGATTTTAATCATGGCAGCACTTATAAACCTTGTAGACTAAACTGTTTCTCTGGAATGTCAGTTTCCCATATCACAAAAGGAAGCCCATGGAGACTTTAAATATACAAACAAAGCCATCAGCATTAAAAAGAAGCATCTATATCTACTACACAGCTTTTGAGTTCTTGTTTCAGTACCCCAATTTCATTTACATGTTATTACGATTTGGTGAATTCTAGAGATTTGTACACCACTGTCCACCAGCTATCAAAGTTCTTCTAGTGAAAACAAAAGGGAGGTTGAGTCTTGAGCAGAAAACCCTATGTCCATGTTTGAGAGAACCCTGCAGAAGAAACTATTCACCAGCATACTCTGCATTAAAAAACAAAATAAACAAAGGTGCAGCGATGGCAAGAAGAGAGGAACTGAATCTCACTCTGAATCTGGAGTTGTCATCCCAGGTTTTGCCACCTCTCAGTCTGTAACCAGATTGAATATAGAGTTTTAGCTAGTACTCAGCTCTTGGTAGGACCACAAAGACAATCACTAACTAGAAAGTCAGAATCAGACACTCTGTTTCTCATGTTTGTCTTCTAAAGAGTAAGAAGTCAATCACAAACAGAACTACAACTTCATGAATTTGATAATTTCATTGTGGTATTTGAGCACTTCAACACTGGAAGCTCTGTGTAGACATAGCTCCCCTGCCCCCCCTTTTTTAAAGTATGCTTGCTACAAAAATTGGTCTGTCGTCATTACAATCATTACTCTTTTACACATGTAACATTGACATATAGCAGGTTATTATATTGGTTTATTATTTATTTATGTGGTGGAAGTATATGGGCTACAGCATGCATTTAGGAGGTCAGAATGCAACTTAATCATGTGGTTTTCACCTTCCAAAATGTGGGTCCTGGGACTAGAACACTGCTAATCTGACTTGGAGGTAAGTACCTTCCCCTGATGTGTGATCACAGGTCTTACAGTGGGTTATAAAACTTAACCTGAATTGGCTAAACTGGAATCATTTGTGGTGAAGCTTCTCACCAAATATTACACGTGATTTTTATTAATTAAAAGCATGGAATTTCAGGTGTTGCACTATTTAAATCATGGTAGATAAAAGTAATCTAAAGTACAAATGATGGTTTGTATTAAAAGGGTATTTTAAATATAGAGTTATTATAACTGGTCATTTTCAGATCTCTGAACAATGTTCCTAAAATATCTAACACTTAGCTAATAACTTAAAAATTACAAATCCCTGTATTTATAACATGGTGTCTGGTTTTTTTTTCTGTTATGCCTAAGCTTTTTTTAGTATTCCTTCCTTCACAGGACTAAGTAACTCTCCCATCTCAGACTTGAGTGCACCCAACTTTCCCTGTCTTGGAATGAGAAACTTCAAATGCAACAGTTTATATAATGCAACGAACAACTAGGCTAATGCATATCAAAGTATTTTATGTTTTTGTAAGAGAATTAATCTCACTGAAATACATGTCATGAGTCTTAGATTTCACCAACTGTTCCAATTGTATGAACAAAAATTAATCAGTGTCTTCTCCATAGATCAAATGAATAGCCCTTCCTTTTATGGACTCTTAGGGGAGTGCCTTGACCCTACCAAGAGTGAAATGATAGACTCTAGACATCCCCTATGTGGAGGGATTTGGCAATAGGGTGGGAGGGAGGGTGGAAGGGGAGTGCGGGAGGAGGGGAGGGAGAGGGAACTGGGATTGACATGTGAAACAAGCTATTTAAAATTAAAATAAAAAATGATTAAAAAAAAAAAAAAAAAAAAAAAAAAAAGAAGATACAATAATGTTCCAACTCCGGCTGCAAAGGCATAGGAAATTATGCAGGTGGGCTCCAGCTAGCCCAAATAATAGAATTCTGTTTTGTCATTACTGTCTACCATTTAAGTGCATCTATAATATGCCAGAGTAAGGATATACCTGAGTGGCAGCTCTTCTTTGGTCTCTTTTACAATGCTCCATCCACTACTACCACTTTGTCTTAAGATGTTCACAGTACTATCCACATCTCCTTTGTAGCATCTGTTACAATAACTTCATATGCATGTATGGGACTGATTGATTTCTGCCTATCATTACTCAAGAAGACAGTAAGTTTTATAAGGTCCAGGATAATCTACGGTTTGCTCAAAATTTTATCTATGTTCTTCACAATTCTCTCATGCAAATAATTTCTCATCAATACTTGATGACTAAATTAATACATGTATCATATATTTTATATGCAAAATTTCAACTGCTAAAATCATTGTTTTAAATATTAGCATTTCTAGCTTGTAGCTCACACAACTAGGAATCTATAATCAGACTCTCCCAGTCACTTTTCAAAAATTTGCTTTGTCTTCAAGTCTACACCAACCCAAGAATTATTGTGTGTGCATCTGGAGATAGAAATGGTTACCATCATTATGCACTCTGCTACCAAAGCTATGCTGCGATCAAGTTCTGTCTTGAAGATATAAATCTGTCATTATGTTTTGACTGATCTGGTGTCTTGAGGACTTTTTCCTATCCACAGAAAACCTTAAAATATCATATCCAAGAGCCTCCACGTCTAAATCTACATTACATAGCTTCCTAAACTGTATTTATGTGAAGTTTATAATAATACTAAATGGTTCAAAATGCTCTGTCCTTTACATTCACCAGTTCTTGGGCACTTGCCTCTCTCTGTCCCAAGTTCCTCGTTCTTTTTCTGTACATAGATCCTTCCGCTTATTTTCATGGACACAAATTCCCTGGCAAGCTGAGATGACTAAACCTCCCCCTCCTCTGTGTATGCAGAGCATACCTGGCAATTTCACCATATGAAATGTTCTCTATAAAGGAAGTTTAGAACATTAACTATTTAAATACAATCAAATTTACAGATTCCATTATGACATTGCTCAATAAACAAACACTTATTTATTGAGAAGTGTTTTATGTATAAGATGGGGCATGTTGGACTTTGTAGTAAGTTGAGGAAAAGTAAGTTTGCCAGTTCCATGTGAAACTTCAAAAGACAGCAAATTGCTTCTGCAAATGTGTGTGTGTGTGTGTGTGTGTGTTTTAATGGAAAATAATGAATTTTGTTATTAATCAAATTATAATGTATTTCCTATTGCCTTTTCTCTCTCTTCCTGCTTTTCTTGATTGCTTCTTCTCTCACTTAACTCCCACAATTTACTTCCTTCCTCCCTTGATTGGGGAATAAACCCTGTATCTCACACATACCACAGGGTAATCTATCACTGAACTACAAAACCAGTTCCTGTGATTAACATCTTGGGGTGGAAGATGCATATTAAAAGGCACACGAGGAGGCTGAGAAGATGGCTTAATGGGTAAAACGATTATTTCCCAAGCATGAGAAACTGAAGTTAGCTTCCTAATAGCCATGTTCATGGAGTGGCTTCCATATCTAATCCCTGATCCTGTAAGGGGTGGTGTGAGGAAAAATATAGACTAAACTCTGGTGTCAAATTTGTGAGATGTGGATTCAGTGAGAAAGCCTAGTTTTCAAAATTTAGGTTGAGAGTGATACATGTTGAATTTCAGGCTCCACATTTGCATCCACACCAACACATAAATAACACACACACACACACATTTACACATTTACACAATTCATTATAAAATTTCTGTGTTTGAGGAAGACATGAAATCTTGACTGTCTCATCTAATCATGGCTGATTTTTCTGTTTTTAAATGTATTAGGACACACCATAATAACTGAGAAATATTTGCTTTGGAAGAGTTAGAAAATCATGCTAAGAACATTTTCTCCTAATGGAAATCATTTCCTTAATATGTTATGAATCTTTTAATATTGTATTTTACTTGCACATTGTTCGTTTTACTTCTGTAGTATGAAAAAGTAATTATTACCCATTACTTGTTTCAGCATAAGGTAAAAATACTTAAAAACAACTGTCTGAATTGTTATATTTAAAATAACTTGTAATACACTTAAGCAATCATTTATCTATGTTATTAGTTTGTCTTTAAACATAAGAGGCTGTAAAGCAGAATAGGTGCATTTCAAAACTATAGTAAAACCATTTTATTGGAGAATATGCACACTGACGGAGAACTTATAGTCTGTAATTTTCATTGAATTCTTAGAAATGAAACATGGCCTCTTAGGACCCCCATCATTGCAATGGCTGGTTCATTTCCCTCAACCCCTGAGACTACAGTTGTGTGGGCCTTGCTTCTAGAAATTGTAGTTCTAGGCATCCATTATATAGGTTTTTAAAATTAGGATCTAGTATGCATTATTCAAATGTAATGTGTCTGTATTATTACAATATTAATATATTCACATACATTTTACAAAATTGTTTAAAAAAAGATACCAAAAGTGCTTCCTATGGTGACATTTATATATCTATAGTTAGTTTATTGATATTTTCATTTTTCTTTAAAAATTTATGCTTAAGTAAGCATATGATAAATCCACTAACAGTTTCTCCCATAGCACATCTCAAAAACTGTAAGAATGCTGGTTCAGAGTCTATCATTTTACTCTTGGTAGGGTCAAGGCACTCCCCTAAGAGTCCAGGCTGAGAGAGCATCTCTCTTTGTGCTATAGGCACATGAAGACAGATTGTATACCAGGGATAGACACTGATCCACAGCTCAGAGCCCCATAGGTTGTCCAGGCCTTCTCACTGACACTCACATTTGGGGGGTCCAGATCAGTCCCATTCTGGCCTCCCCACTGTCGGTCTGGGGTCCAAGAGCACTCCCCTGTTCAGATCAGCTGTCTCTGCTGGTTTTGCCAGCCCATTCTTTGCCAATTTGCTCATCATTCCTCTCTCTCTGTCACTGGGTTCCTTGGGTTCAGTTCAGTGCTTAGTTGTGTGTTTGCCTCTGCTTCCATCAGTCCCAGGATGAAGGCTCCCGGATAGTTATAGACATCAAGTTCATTATCAGGAATGGGCATTCGAGGTGGTCCTTCCACTATTGCTTAGCTTGCCAATTGATGTTATACCTTTAGATCACTCGAGGTCACTCTGGTGCCTGATCTGTCTTCGATCCTATGATTCCCTCTTCCCCCTATTCTACCCCCACCCCCTCAACTTCCTGTTCCCCCATGACCAACTCCCTTCCTCTTTACCCCCTCTATTCTTCCCAGGTCCCACTACTCCCCTCGCCCTGTTCCCCATCCATTCAGAGGATCTTGTCTCCATCCTCTTCTCTTGGGTACTATGCATATATGCATATCTTTTAGGTTCTTTCCTGTTTCCCAGACTCTCTATCTGTGGAAGTGCAGACTGGCACTATCCTGATCCATATCTAAAATCCATATATGAGTGAGTACATACCATGTTTGTCTTTTTGCGACTGGGTTACCTCACTCAGGATGGTTTCTTCCAGTGCTATTCATTTCTCTGTGAATTTCAAGATTCCATTGTTTTTTTCTGCTGAGTAATACTCCATTGTGTAAATGTACCACATTTTCTCTATCCACTCTTCAGTTGAGGGGCATCTAGGTTGCTTCCAGGTTCTGGCTATTACAAACAATGCTGCTATGAACATAGTGGAGCAGATGCCCTTGTTGTATGAACCTGCCTCATTTGGATAAATGCCTAAGAGTGGAATTGCTGGGTCTAGTGGTAGATTAATTCCCATTTTCCTGAGGAATCTCCATACTGATTTCCAAAGAGGCTGTATGAGTTGGCATTCCCACCAGCAGTGGAGTAGTGTTCCTCTCTCTCCACATCCCCTCCAGCATAAATTGTCTTCGGTGTTTTTGATTCTAGCCATTCTGACAGGAGTAAGATGGTATCTCAGAGTTGTTTTGATTTGCATTTCCCTGATGGCTAAGGATGTTGAGCACTTTCTTAAGTGTCTCTTGGCCATTTTAGCCTCCTCTACTGAGAATTCTCTATTTAGCTCTGTACCCCACCTTTCAAGTGGATCCTTTGGTGTTTTGGAGACTTGTTTCTTGAGTTCTTTGTAAATTTTGGAGATTAGCCCTCTGTCAGATGTAGGGTTAGTGAATATCTTTTCCCATTCTGTGGCCTGCCTTTTTGTCTTTTTGATTGTGTCCTTTGCCTTACAGAAGCTTTTTAGTTTCAGAAGGTCCCATTTGTTAATTGTTGATCTCAGTGCCTGTGCCACTGGTGTTATGTTTAGGAAGTGGTCTCCTGTACCAACTCATTGAAGAGTATCTCCCACTTTCTCTTCTAAAAGTTTCAGTGTGGCTGGATGTATGTTGAGATCTTTGATCCATTTGGACTTAAGTTTTGTACAAGGCGATAAACATGGATCTATCTGCAGTCTTCTGCATACCAGTACCCAGTTATGCCAGCACATTTGTTGAAGATGCTTTCTGTTTTCCACTGTACAGTTTTAGCTTCTTTGTCAAAAATCAGGTGTTCATAGGTGTGTGGGTTAAAATTAGGGCTTTCGATTCAGTTCCATTGGTCTACCTGCCTATTTTTGTGCCAATACCAAGCTGTTTTCAGGACTATAGCTCTATAATAGAGCTTGAAGTCAGGTATGGTGATGCCTCCTGAAGTTCCTTTATTGTATAGGGATGTTTTGGCTATCCTGGGCCTTTTGTTTTTCCATATAAAGTTGCTTAATGTTCTTTCCAGGTCCTTGAAAAATTGTGATGGAATTTTGATAGGGATTGCATTGAATCTATAGACTGCTTTTGGCAAGATTGCCATTTTTATTATGTTGATCCTACCAATCCAAGAGCATGGGAGATCTTTCCATTTTCTGGTATCTTCTTTGATTTCTTTCTTCAAAGACACAAAGTTCTTGATATACAGGTCTTTCCCTTCCTTGGTTAACATTATCCCCAGATATTTGATGCTGTTTTTGGCTATTGTAAAAGGTGATGTTTCTCTGATTTCTTTCTCAGTCACTTCATCATCTGTATATAATAGGGCCACTGATTTTTTTGAGTTTACCTTGTATCCTGCCACATTGCTGAAGGTGTTTATCAGCTCTAGGAGTAACCTTGCGGAGTTTTTTGGGTCACTTATGTAAACTATCATATCATCTGCAAATAATGAAAGTTTGACTTCTTCTTTTCCTATTTGTATCCCCTTTATCTCTAGATAAACTAGATGTCTAGATAGACTCTAGACATCCCCTATGTGGAAGGATTTGGCAATAGGGTAGGAGGGAGGGTGGAAGGGGAGTGCGGGAGGAGGGGAGGGAGAGGGAACTGGGATTGACATGTAAAACAAGCTATTTAAAATTAAAATAAAAAAAAGAATGCTGGTTCAGCAGTATATTGAGATTAATTTTATGCTAATATAAATCAAACCCCAAATTACTCTGGTTGTTCTTCTAGAAAACCAGGTTCGGTTCCTAGCACCCACATAGCAGCACACAACTAACTAGAACCCCAACCCCTGGCATTCTCACACAGACATACACACAGGCAAAACATCAATGCACATAAATTAAAATATAAGTAAATCATTTGAATAAAAGTGACAAGAACTATGTCAACAATAAAGACTCAAAATTAAGATTCCTCACTAATCTCCAAATTAAGATATGAGAACTAAGATTTCCCCCACTAAAATAATTGATAAAATATCCTCCTTGTCTATCCAATTTGGTTTCCTTTAACATTATCCATGCATGATTTTGTAGTCAGTATATCTAATGAATACTAGGATGCTGGGGTAAAACATTGAGAAACATCACAATTGACTGAAGGGTGAAGTGAGTTCACTCACTTAGTCATCCAAGTTCAGAGTTGGCATCCTGGTTTTCATGTCCCATTTCAACATGCGAGGTCAAGGACTCCTCTTCCATAATGCATATGGCTTCACCATGCTCAACCCATTTTGACTTTAATATCAACTTTTCTTTTTACCAAATGTTTGTGGGCAATTAGCAGCATTGTGTTTGCTCCGGATTTTAAAAACTCTGAGATGCTTTACCTTAACTAAGTCTCATAAAAATCATTATTTACATTTGGAATTAAAATGTAATCCAAAGGTTTTGATACTCTCCTCATCTATTTGCTTTGTGTGTCAACCAACTGACCCAGCTTGGTCTCACATACATGTGTCCATACTTAAAAGCACCTACTTTTCATAAGTTTCTTTATCTGGTTGAAATTACAAAACTAAAATTTAAGTCAACTTAGAATAGAGACAAATATAAATTTTCCATCTGTAAATATAAACTGATACTGCATTCAGCTCTTTGAAGTTATGAATGCATATCAAAATGATGATCTATTTGAGAAATGCAAGCACTAATACTTTTAATTACATTTCTTGTGTCATTTAT